>NW_020664489.1:5829286-5911813 GCF_002925995.2 Terrapene triunguis | reverse complement strand
GGGAAGTAAATACCTTCCTGCAGCCGTCTAAACAGACCAGAGTTCCTGAACACGCGAGCGTCATGAACCTTGCCCGGCCATCCGACGTAGATGTTTGTAAACCGTCCCCGATGGTCCACCAGTGCTTGCAGCACCATTGAAAAGTAGCCCTTTCTATTGATGTACTGGCTGGCCTGGTGGTCCGGTCCCAGGATAGGGATGTGAGTCCCATCGATAGCCCCACCGCAGTTTGGGAATCCCATCGCGGCAAAGCCATCTATGATGACCTGCGCGTTTCCCAGGGTCACTACCTTTGGGAGCAGTACCTTCACGATTGCCTTGGCTACTTGCATGACAACAACCCCCACGGTAGATTTGCCCACACCAAAGTGGTTCGCGACTGACCGGTAGCTGTCCGGCGTTGCAAGCTTCCAGAGGGCTATGGCCACTCGCTTCTGGACAGTGAGGGCTGCTCGCATGCGGGTGTCCTTGCGCTTCAGGGCAGGGGACAGCAACTCACAAAGTTCGAGGAAAGTCCCCTTCCGCATGCGAAAGTTTCGCAGCCACTGGGATTCATCCCAGACCTGAAGCACTATACGGTCCCACCAGTCCGTGCTTGTTTCCCGGGCCCAGAATCGCCGTTCAACAAAATCCACATGCCCCATTGCCAACGTCATGTCCTGGGCGCTGGGGCTCGTGGTTTCTGACAGCTCTGTGCCACTCTCCGACTTCAGGCTCTCACGGCGGTGCCGTAGCCTCCTCGCCCGATTTCTCTGCATCTGCCTCAGGGAAAGGTGTATGATAAGCTGCGAGGTGTTGAGAACGGCCACAAGTGCAGCGATGGTCGCAGCGTGATCCATGATCGCAGTGCTGTGGCGTCCGCGCTGTCACTGACCAGAAAAGTGCGCGAACTGATTTCCCGCCGGCGCTTTCATGGAGGGAGGGAGGGCGTTAGTGACAGACGGATGACGACAAATTTTTTTTACCCAGAAGGCATTGGCGGCTCGACCCAGAATTCCGATGGGCAGCGGGGACTGCGGGAACTGTGGGATAGCTGCCCACAGTGCACCGCTTCCAATATCGACGCTCGCCCCGTTAGTGTGGACTCACAAAGTCGAATTACTGTCCTTAGTGTGTCCTTAGTGTGGACACACACGTTCGACTTTGCAATATCGATTCCACATATTCGATTTAAGTAAAATCGAATTACCCTCGTAGTGTAGACATACCCTTAGTCTCTAAGGTGCCACAAGTACTCAAGTCCCAGCCTGTTATGTACCATTGGCTGCTGGGTGCACAATGGTGAGTCACCTGCTGCTGGAACTGAGGGTTGGTCACCTAATGCGCTTGTTACCTGGAAACCAAAAGTGTTCACAGACCTGCCTAAAATGGGAAACTTACAAAGCCCAACACTTCCCCTTTTGTTTACTCCTCCTGCCCTTTCCCCTCCTGCTTCCCCACCCCTGTTCAATTGACACCAAAGACTGTTATTAAACAAACACGCACACACCCTAGGAAAATAACATGCACCCACATTCAAGGGAATCCCAACACGACTCTAACGCCTCCTAGTCCACCCTGGCAGGCCCATGCCTCAGTTTATGATTATATCTGATGCTATTTTACAAGACTGCAGAGCCGGTGGCATTGGCAAGGGCAGCACACCGGCTGTGGCTGGCCAGCAGTGCGGAGATGTCGCAGGCTGTCCTGAGAAACCCTCGGCCCCTAAAAGCCAGAGACTCAACATCGCTCATAGTCACCTCCCCAACCTGGCAGGTGGGGAGGGGTCGCCCTGTGGGGAGGGCAGCGAGTGCCTGAAGGGGAATAGCGGCGGGGAGCTCCCCAGCCACAGCCCAGGGCGGCAGCGGTTGGGGAGGAGACGGTGACTGATGATTCAGCCCCGCCCTCTAACTGCCACAGGCCGGGGAAGGTGGGGGCGGGGAGCTCGAGATTTACCATTGAAGCCCAATAACGTCCCGGCTGCTGACCGAGGCTCTCGGGAGCTGTAGTTCGAACGCCGAAGCCTCCCTCGCCGCCCGGACAGGAAGTCGTCGAGTTGGGACTACAACTCCCACAATGCCCCGGGCCCGGCATTGTCCAGCCTGTGGCGCTGGGAGGCGGCACGATGGCGGCAGGTTTGTAAAGGGAGCTGGCGGGGGGCGCTGGGCCGAGGAGCTGCTGGCGCGTCGGATATGAGGAAGCCGGGCGTAGGCCGCGCTCGGCTCAGCGGTTGCCTGGGTGGGGGTCGCGCGGAGTAACTGCCTCGGCGCGCAGGGCTGCGGGTGAGGTGTTGGGCGGGGGCAGCAGCTGTTGCGGTCCCCTCCTGGGAGGGGCTGCTTTCGCGCCCCCTCCCCCGCAGGGGTCTGAGGGAGGGGCGAGGTTCCTGGCGGGGGGAGGCTGTTGTGCCCACCCCAGTATTCACGGGGGTGATGCTGAAGTACGCACACCACTGGGGCGGGGCAGGCGCTGGGCCCCGGGGCGGGGTGTCCCTCGCTTGTAGCAGTCGAGACGTGGGGGGGTGTTGGGCAGAGGGGCTGTGGTGAGTCCCTCGCACCCAGTGGTTGTGTCAGGGCCCGTGTCCCGGGGGATGCTGCAGGTGATGCGGGCGAATGCCGCTGTAGCTTGAGTGTCTGAGGGGAGGGTTGCCAGGCTTGCTGCCCACCCGCTTCACATCTGTGGTGTGACGTCCCACCTGCCAAGTCCTGTTTGTCAAGAGGGAGACGGTCTCCTTGTACGTTCATCTAAAGACCGCTTTTAAAAGCATCGACTTCTCATGGAAAAATGACTTTTGCTTTGTAGAACTATTGGAAAACTCCCTGGCTGGAATTGTCCTGGCGTGACGTGTGTAGTCTGGGAAACCCTGTCGCCCCCTGTGGTTGCCCGAGTGTGAACTCGCCCGTCCCTGTCTTGCCCCGTTGTTGTAACAGTTTGCAATCCAATTGCAATTCAGAAGCTGCAACAGGGTGTAGGCTTAAGAATACGTTGTACCTTGAACAAGAGTAGCCAAAAACTAGGACCCGAATGAAGTGTTTTCAAAAAATGAGCAAGATTTTAAGTGTTTTACTTTCAGTGAAACAGTAAAATTCACCATATCTAGATAGAGAGACTTTAAACACTGCCTTAAAATGAATGCCAAATAGGTCTTCTTAGCAGCTCCTCAATGATTTTTTTCTCTTCCCACTCTTGGGGGCCCTATTTAAAAATCTCAGAGCTCCATCACTCTAAATATGTTACTTGATTCACTGCTTATATATGCTGTATCTTTTGGCATATTTGGAATGTTATTCATTTACTTGATTGCAATTGATACTATATTTAAAAGCTTCATTGGTTGTTTTGCTTTATATAATGTGTATTCCTCAGCAAGTGGTTGTTTAAGTGGATTCTATTGTACTAGGAACAATACACCAGGATTCAGTTTTATAAATATGTTGAGTGGATTGTAAGCAATTTTATGTATTATTTGTAGGTACGTTTAACAGCTTTTTTATTCTTTTCACGTGTAACTTTCAATACCTGGAAATATTTTTTAAAGTTGATAACCAAACCCAACAGATGTTACTTTGCCAGTTGTACTGCTGCTTGCATAACAGATTAAATTGAAATACATTTTTCCAGATGGGCACTGCTGCAGATTTAAATAGTGAACAAAATGTTATCATACACTGGATGTCCAATGCTTCCTGTTCCGGAGATATACTAAATCCTAGTTTCCATATTTGGAAAACGAATAGAGATGGACAGTCATCTGGAGCTGTAAACATTATAAATCACCCAGTTAAAATGCTGCATGTTTCAAACAGCAGTTCTATAAGTGAAGACTCCATGCATGAAGAACAAATCTTGGAGTCTGGCTGCCCTTGTGGACTTCAGTTAAATACAACTGAAACAACTTTTCCAGTTGCAGCATTTCATTTGGTCAAGAAAAAACCCACGTTAACACTTAAAGATGCTCCTGCTCTGTGGAAAGCCCCTAAAACTGACTCTGTATGTGATGAGGGGGATGATCAGAATGAAGCAGATTACAGCGATCCACTTCTACAAAAGCTTGAACAGGTAAAAAAACATTTTTTCCCTTGACATGCATTCATTAGGATTTCTTGTTATAGTCTATAATTACATCTTCTGTTAACTGCAAGGGTGACTGCAGCTACCTAAACATGGCAAGAGGTATTGCTTGCTTTCAGAACAATGCTAGTTTAAAGAGCGAATTCCAAATCACAATAGATCATTAATCTAGCTCTCTCTTCTTCATTATACTCAATATTGAGGGCCAAACCATTTTTTTAAAATAAATATGGAGATATATCTCTCTCATAGAAAAGGAAGTGACCTTGAAGGGTCATCGAGTCCAGCCCTCTGCCTTCACTAGCAGGACTAAGTACTATTTTTGCCCCAGATCTCTAAGTGGCCCCCTCAAGGATTGAACTCACAACCCTGAGTTTAGCAGGCCAATGCTCAAACCACTGAGCTATCCCTCCCCCAACTCTGAAAGTGAATTGCTTTAAGTGAAAGTGTATTTATTCGTTCAGCTATTTTAGAATGTTCCATCATTTGTCCCACTGAAGTTGAGAGAAAACGATGCAGTTTTAAAAACCTGTAATACTAAAATGTTATGCTAAAGTGTGATTGGAAATCCGAAAGGTAAAGAGAGACAGTGAAGGTTTTCAGTTTTGTTATCGATTTCTTCTATAGCAAAATATTCTGTTAGTCCTTAGAAAATTTATATACCAATATATTTGGCTTTAAAATCTCTCTCCATCTGAGTATTTTTGCATCTGGCGAGGAAGAAGCCAAACCAATACCCTGGTCCTGAAATGACATACTCTGCCGCTGTGTGGGCATAGGGCTGCACTCATGTAGATGCCATGGCAGGATCAGGGACCTTAGGATTGAGTCATACAGCTGATTACATCACCTACATGTGATCACATACGGGGTGCGCAGCTTTGTTTGGACATGCACTAACAGCTTATTTTTAAGTTTGTCAAAGTTAGATGACGGAAAAGATTATAAAACCAGACGTGGATAATCCAGATAAAATTTGTGAACAGAAGATGAATCTTTTGAGTCTGGAGTAGACTTCACGTTTTCAAAGTGCTGTTAAATTTTTTTTTATGTACAATACTTCTTCACTAAAGATGAATGAGGAATAAAGGAATATGCAGCTTTTGGAAGCTATTTGAGTTACTATTTGATTATAATTTTTGTTTAATTTGGGTTAGGTAGATAAAATATTGGAGTCGATTATTATGAAAACAAAGCCCTCTTTGATAACATTGAAAATAAAATGAGACACTCCAGATCAAAATGTCACAACTCATCCACAAAACTGTATTTTTCAAAAGTATTTTACATATGAATAAGTAAATGAATACATCACCAATATGGAATAATGGTGAGGTGCAAAGACTATATGTAATTTTGATATTTAAAGAGGAATTGTTGATGGTTTAAAGAGCACCTTATGCCTCTTTAAAAGCATTGATGTTCTATTTAGGGCATGGCTACACTTGCAGTTGTAGAGCGCTGGGAGTTAAACCAGCCTTCAGAGACTGCAGCAGGGAAAACGCTGCCGAGTGTTTACGTTCTCAGCTGGAAGCGCACTGGCGTGGCCACATTAGCAGCTCTTGCAACCCCACAAAGAGCAGTGCATTGTGATAGCTATCCCAGCATGCAAGTGGCTGCAACATGCTTTTCAAATCTGGGGGTGTGGTGGGGTGGAGTGTGACAGGGAGTGTGTTGTGTGTATGTGGCGGGAGAGCGAGTGGGTTTTTGGGGGGCTGAGAGTGTGTCAGCATGCTGTATTGTAAGTTCAGACAGCAGCAGACCTTCTGCTCTCCCCCCCCGCCTCTCTCTCACTCACTCAAAGCAAGCAGTATTCCTTTGTCCCGGAGCAGATAAGCAGCCAGCTGTCAGAAATGGAGCTTTGAAAGGGCATATCCGCATTCCTACAGCAAGTTCAAAATAATGACAACAGTGGCCACTTGATTTAAGGGGATTATGGGACATTTTCGGAGGTCAATCAAAGCACAGTAATGCAACACCTCGTTCACACTGGTGCCGCGGCGCTCCAGTGGGGGCGCAGCAAACGTTATTCCACTCGCCGAGGTGGAGTACCAGCAGCACTGTAGCTGCGGAGTCAGAGCGCTCTACGTGCCTTGCCAGTGTGGACGGGTAGTGAGCTAGTGCGCCCGGGGCTCCTTTATTGCGCTGTAACTCGCAAGTGTAGCCAAGCCCTTCGAAACCATTCTGACTGCCTGTGTGCATGAGTTGTGATATGTTTTGGAGGTGGTTACTTTCCTGTTTATTTAACGAAGACACCAGCATGAGAATAGAACACTTTGTGAGGAAGTACAACTTAGTGGTAAGAATACAAGAGTTGGAGTCAGGACCTGGAATCTGTTCTCAACTTGACCACTAACTCTGTGTGTGTGTGTGTGTGTGTGTGTGTGTGTGATTTGTCACCTCTATTCACGTTTGAGTAGTATTTTACTTTTGCAAGTAATCTCTTTGTTTTCAATGGGATTGCCTGTGGAATACGGCACTATTATGTAAGGGTGGCAATTAGGGGCCCATGGTTAAGTCACTTAGTACCTCTGTACTTTAATCAGTATAAAACTTCCTTGCCTCACTGGGGCATTATAACTCTAAATGTTCTTTAGTGCTTCTTGTTTTTCATTTGCTCTGTTGCATCAAAGCCTTTTCTGCTGTAACTAACTGAGATGTCACATGTTATATTATGACTTCAAATAAGAAATGAGCAACAGGATGAATTCCTATGATAAGGATTTTATTTTCATTAGATATTTCAAATCTTAATAAAAAGATACTAGTACAAACATAAATATTAGTCAAATCTTGATATCTTTCAAAAAAATTTCTCAAAGTCTTCAAGGTGGGGTTTTCTATATAATTTACAAGTTGGTCCATTTAAAGGCTAGTGGAACTATTAAAGAATTGGTCACTGGAGGAAATACCTTCAATATAATTTGTTTAAAAATATACTATTAGTGAGTGTAGGGCTTAGTTTTAACATAGCTTGTTTACATCCTGTTCAAATGCCACTTGTTATAATAAAGCATCTTCATGCAAGAAATATAAAAAGCATTTCATGCTAGTTTATTCTCAGATTCTAAGAAAACTATTGACTTCAAACATATTTGGTTTTTATACTTGATAAAGCTAAAAGAAATACAACAGCAGAAACAAGAACAGCTGAAGAAGCAACAGATGGAACAACTTCAAAGGCTTATGGAAGAGCAAAAGAAACTACTTATCATGGTATCTGGCCATCAAGGACTCCCTGGTAAGTGGAGAAGTAAAGCATACAGTATACCTTAAGGAAACGGAACACTTTAATTTTAATATTCTATTTAAAATGTTGAGTACCGTTTCACACAATATCACAAAACTACTGGATTAGTCCCAGGTAAACACTGCATTATTTAAAATAATATTTTAAAAACTACTAATCAACATTCATATTACGGTAGCATCCAAACACCTCAACCAGGACTGGGTTCTTGTTGTGTTTGGTGCTGTACAAACATGTAGCATGATAGGGCCCTTGCCTTGGAGAACTTAGTCTAAATAGAAAAAACAGAAAAATAGTGATAAAAACAAAATTTAAAAAAGTGAATCTTAAACTCCCCCCTTCCCTCCAAACATATCCCTTTCCCTTCTCTCTGTTCAGCTATCTCAGAAAACCTGCTTCATCACTGTTGACCCAAAGTGCCTTTTTTCACTCTTCCCCACCCCACAGAAATAACCTTAGGCTTCATCTGGAGGGGAAGAAAAAAAACCTTTAGCTACAGACTGGCCAGATGTGTGTAAAAGCACCTGTTCCTGCCAGGAACTCTAGGGGGAGGGGTCCATTTGACCAATCCAATTCTGGAGCTGCTGTCTCCTCCTCGCAGAGACGACAATATTGTAATGGAAATACAAAGCATAATGCATTTTTTCCCCTCCCCCTTCAAGACTCTGCTCAAAAGTCAGGAGATCTGAGTCAACGATATGGACATCCAGCTAGTTCAAACACTGTGCCTTACTTGCCACCACCTGTGTACCAGAATCTCAGTGGAGATAGTGCTCAGATCCTGGATGATTTTTCTTTTTGTTTCTTCACGTACACAAGAGTAAATTACTACAAAAATTAAACAACAAGGAATGCTTCTTATCTTTAAAGAGCAGTTTATCTTCAGATTCTATCAGTGAGAAACAGTGTCTAGATCAGCGGGTCGCGAGCCCGTTTTAATGGGGTTACCAGGACTGGCTTAGACTTGCTCGTGCCAGGGTCCCGAAGCCAAAACCCCAGTATCTGGGGCCAAAGCCTGAGGACTGGCAAGGACTTTGGCTTTGCCCCACTCCTGGGGCACTGGGACTTTGGCCCCGCCGGGCTCAGGCTTCGGTCCCACCTCCTGAGGTCAAGTAGTAATTTTTTGTCAGAAGTGGGTAGCGGTGCAATGAGAGCCCCTGGTCTAGATGCATCTCTGAAAATGCAAAACGATTTGAAGAACGAGGACCACAAAAATACTACTGGTTAGTTAAATTTATTGAAAGAATTTTCTAGAGTTGGAGTCTTTTCATAGTTATTGATCTTAGTATCTTCCTAGGCTACAGTAAACATTTAATTTTCTGTTAACTATTGGATCACTTGATGGTAATTAAATCCTAGTTGCCTGTCACTAGGCTATATATTTGTCAGCCAATGGGCCTAATTCTACCCCTATTGAAGTCCAATGGGAGTTTTGCCATTCACTTCAATGTCAGCAAGATCAGGCCCTTTATATCTTGTGGCCTCATGCTTTTTAACATTTTTGTCAATGAGCTGGAAGAAAACATGAAATTATTACAGATAAAGTTTGCAGATGACACACAATTGGGGGAATGGTAAATAATGAAGAGGACAGGTCCCTGATACACAGTGCTTAGATCACTTGACAAGTTGCGTGCAGGCACATAGTATGCATTTCAGTACAGTCAAATATAAAGTCATACATCTGGGAACAAAGTATGTAGGTTGTACTTGCAGGATGGGGGACTCTATCCTGGAAAGAACTGACTCTGCTATTGGAGTATTAGGATCACAGCGGATAATCAACTGACCATGAGCTTCTAGCATGATGCTGTGGTCAAGAGTTAATTTGAGCCTTGGAAGTATAAATAGGAACATTGAGTAGTAGTATTATATTCTGTATATGGCAGTGGTGCGACCACTCTTGGAATTCTGTGTCTAGGTCTGGTGCCAACAAGTCAAGAAGGAGGTTGAAAAATTGGAGGGGGTTCACAAAAGAGACAGAATGATTAAGAGATTGGAAAACATGCCTTATAGTGATCAATCTATTTAGTTTATCAAAGAGGAAGTTAAGGGGTGACTTGATCATAGTCTAGAAGTGGAGATAAGAATTTGATAATAGATGTTTTTTCAACCTAGTAGACAAAGGTATACCAGAATCCAATGGCTAGAAGTTGAAGCTAGGCATATTCAGAATGGAAACAAGGTGCAAATTTTTAAATGACTGTAAGTATCCATTGGAACAACTATCAAGAGTTGTGGTGGATTCTCCAACGCTGGAAATTTTTAATTCAAGATTGGATGTTCTAAAAGAGACACTCTAGTTCAAACAGGAATTAACTGAGGGAAGTCTCATGGCTTTGTATTACCCAGGTCAGACTAAATAACAATAGTCCCTTTTGACTTTGTAATCTGTGAATTGCCTCTGAATGTTGTTCCTGGTTTTTAAAGTACAAGCTGAAAACTGGTTCCACATTAGAAAAAAAGACTCCTATCCATCATTTCATAGGAGAAAGCACTTGGTGTCCAAAACAAAAGATGGAAAAGTCTGTTGGAGGTGAAGACAGTGACGCTGATCATTTATGTTCAAGAAATGTAGATTTGTCTGAAAGTCCCAATGGAAGAAAATGCTTACAAGCAGCTAACATAGAGGAAAGGTAAATGTAAGCTTATAAGTAATAGTTTTATCCAATCTTTTTTGACCAAGTTCTAAGACCTGATTGAAAGTGGTTGGGGCTTCTAGATACCACGCAAACACAAATATTAAATTTTAAACCAAGTGGGCCCCCATTGTTATAGGCATTATACAGAGATATGGTAAAAGAAGTCCCTGCCCCTAAAGTCTTATGGTGTGGCATAACAGGTGGATGAAATAAATGTGTAGGGATAAGGTAATGGTAAACCAAAATCATGTTTTGGCATAGCTTTACTGTGTGCACAACTATAATTGTAATGAGTCAATCCAGTAGCAGTAATCACAACTTTCTCTGGCATAGCTATTATCAGATGGCCTTTTTCTGTAAGCATCATGGCAGAGGTGAGTCTGAAGGAGAGATGTGGAAGAGGATAAGGTGATGGCTTTATACCTTTTGATAGGGAGTCTCTCTTGTGTGTGGGGGCAGGGGAGGGGGTGTAAAATGGACTAATGGGTGGTAAAGACTGGCATTACTGATGAAGCGAAACCAAAATGATCGTAGGGTTAAATAGAACAGGGCTAAGTTGTGCATGTCCATGCTTGCATGGACAGGAAGTCTGTGTTTGATGAAGTGAAAGAGGAGGGGTGATGTAGTCAGAGTGACAGGCTACGAAGATGACCTTAACAATAGCATTTTGAATGCCCTCAGTGCAAAATTGGAGAAGTCAAGACACAAGGGGTATGTCTACACTGCAATAAAACACCTGCAGTTGGCCTATGTCAGTTGACTGTAGCTTGCGGGGCAATAAAATTACAGTGTAGATGTCTGGGCTCAGGTTGTCACCCAGGATCTGGGACCCCTCCTCACTCTTGGACATCTACACTGCAATTTTATAGCCCTGCGGCCTGAGCCCCATGAGCTCGAGTCAGCTGACATGGGCCAGCCATGGATGTTTATAGCAGTGTAGGCATTTGGAACATGACCAGGGCCTGGATAAGAGTTTGGCATAGTGGAAGGATAAGATCTTTGACATCCAGTGTAAGAAGCAGCAGCAAGATTTAGATGTGCTGTGACTAAGGTCCTAGTGGGGAGCCAGCTGTGGTCACTCAATTAGGGTGAACTGGAAAAAAATGGGGCAGACAATCCCCATAAAGCTGGTGGATATTCCAATACCTAGATTTACCAAGCCAGCATAAAACAGCTTCTTTATTACCTCACTGGTTACTCAGAAGTCCAAACAACACAATTCCCTTACAGTGATCCAGCCTCAGGCCTCCATCCAGGTACCCACATCAAATATGATGATAATTTCTGTACGTCTTATTTCATTATATAAAAGAAAAAGTTCTACCAATCCCAAAGGATTGGACACATTACCTCCCAGGTTAATGAATGTTTCAGATCTTACCCAAATACATGCTACAGCCAATTCTTATTAACTAAACTAAAATTTATTAAAAAAACAAGAGAGAGTATGGTTAAAATATCAATATATATACAGACATGAGTTCAATTCATTGAGGTTCAGATTCACAGCAGAGATGGTGAGCTTTGTAGTTGCAAAGAGTTCCTTTAGAATTCAGTTCATAGGTCACAGTCCAATGTCCAAATCTCATATTCAGGGCGTACCAGCATAACTGGGACCTCAGTCTTGCAACTCAAACTTCCCCTGATGAAGTCTAAGCAGATCTGAGATGACCGAATCAGGACCCAAGGATCTTTTATACAATTTCATGTCTTTTGACAAGTTGGAATTCCTCAGGGAACAAAAGGTAATTAGGATGACTTTGAAGGAGGTCCATCACTGGTACTTAGCTATACGAATTAACATAAGGGTTTGCTTGTTCCTCCACCATTCACAGTACATTTCAAAGAGAGATGAATACTGAGATATCCCATGTTTACAATTCATTTACATGATAGGATGTTCTTTTGACCTCTGAATTATCAGAATACAGCATAGACAGGGACTGTTGAATATATCGTCCACCCTACTCATACATATGTAAACACACAAAACCACAAATATTATCTCCCCACATGTCTTCTGTGGGTTATTTATTTTGCAGGATGTTTAACCCTTTCTAGCCATGCATCACACGTGCCTTTCATGGTTACTTAAAACAAACGTGATAAAGTACAGTAGAACCTCAAAGATATGAACACCAGAGTTACGGACTGATCCGTCAACCGAACATCACGTGAAACCAGAAGTAACCAATTAGGCAGCAGCAGAGACCAAAAAAAAAAGCAAATACTGTACTGTGCATTGCATCTTAAAGGTAGGGATATCTGGGCTGCCTGTCCCCACCCCTACCCCCACATGCAGGACACCAACTTACTGCTAGAAAGTAAGAAAGTGAAGACGCTGAGATTCGCAGGCAAAGCTGTGAACCTCCGCTGCCAGCCCAAGGCAGCTGGAGCATAAGCAGCACTGGGGTCTGCACTGCTTTCCTATAAGCCGTGGGTGCTGTTTTCACCCTCTCCCCCGGCCAGGGGGGAAAGGAAGGAGGGAGGAAGCTGTTTTCACCACCTCCCACCGGCTGGGAGGGGGGTATGCTCTGTTTTCTTCACCACCACCACCCCTCACATCCCCCTGCCAATCCCAGTTGAGAGGGGGACAAGCTTGCCGGTAAAGTAGGTGCCTCTGGAAACTGGCCCAGAGTGTGAACTGTTGGAGCCGGAGCTGCATTTTATTCAGAAGAACTCAGGGATTCCTGAGGTGTCCGTAACTCTGAGGTTCTACTGTAATATCATTGTGCTTGTCTTTGAGAATCGCTGGTAATCTAGCGCATTCTTTAAATTAAATAGCTTTAGCTTTGCCACTGGATACCTAAATGACTAAAGAACTTTTTAATTCCTTACCTGCTTATATAATTTTCATATGTTGTATGATCAATTACATTTTTAATTGCATTGTCAAACAAATATTTAACTTTAACATTGGTGTTTGTAACTTTAAAAAAATTATACTAGGCCTATTAAAGCTGGGATTCAGGAGAGGAAACAGACGTTTGAAGAATTCCTTGAAGAACAGATACGATTAGAAGACCAGCGCCTGAAGCAAAAAGAGGAGCAACAGGTTAATTATTATTAACACTACAGTTATTTGTATACTTTCCCAAAATGTACTAGCAACTTTACAAACATGTGAGAAGACAGGTCCCTGCTCTGAAGAGCTTACAACTTTATATATGCAATATTCAAGTTCTTAAAAACAATTCTATTTTTTAAAGATTTTCACCTTCCTTAAAACTATAGTGGGACAGGTACTGTGTAACTTTACATATTAGTAAGCCTTACTTAGATAAGTATGTAAATATATAATGGAAGTTTTAATGTTGTGGTGTTGTGTTTTTTTAAGGAAGTAGGAAGATCAACCTTTCAGAAACTACTGACAAGACGGCCCTTTCTGAAACGGGGAGAAGGCTTAACTAGGTTCACTAATGCCAAATCTAAAGTAACTAAGTATAAAGAAAGCAAACTGATGACTCAGCAAAGTACTTTAGAGGACAGAAATGTTGTTAAAGTGGACAGACCACAAATACAGCGGAAAACTGCACCTTTAAGCAAGGAACAGGTTTCTGAGAATTTTGCTGTACCCTCTAAAAAATGTAACCGAGCAGCTAAAACAACAAATGATTCTGTCTTCCCTGTTCAGAAGGCCATAGTACTCAAGAATCATATTGGAAAAAATATATCGCCACCAACAGCGAGACTGCAGACTGAGAAGAATCTTGGACAGTTCAGAGATTCTTTCAGATCAGAAATCAACAACAAATTTGAAAATAAAGAAAACATAATGGAGTTTGCCGGGCCAATTGACATCTTTTCAGATACAGAAAAGCCTCAGCTGTCCACAGAATTTACCGAAACTTTTTCTCTTTCCAAATGTTCTACAAGTCACCCTGTAAAAGATCCAGAACTGTCTTTTGAACTTTCATTCCAAAATAAGTTGGAAAACTGGGAAAAAGAAAAGGAAAAAGAGAACATAGAATTAGATGAATTTTTGTTTCTAGAACAGGCTGCTGATGAAGTATCTTTCTCGAGTAATTCCTCATTTGTACAAATGTTCTTGGATCGAGATCAGCAAATTTCAAAAGGCCGTAGAATGTCTTCTACCCCTGTCAAAACAATGCTGCAGCAGCAGATGAATGCACTAGATATTATAAATAACAAAAATAAAAAAGCAGAAATTATCTTACAAGGAAATAAAAACAGGGCAATTACACATACAGTCTTGGATTTGAGGGCATCTATTAGACTAAGAGACCAATTCAATAAAACAGATAGTAAAATATTTCAGACTTCTTCCACTACAGCATCTCCAACTTTAAAAAGCACTGAATGGAATGTAAATGAAGATAAAGATGATGGAAGCAGTGTCATTACTACAAAGTCTGAGGAGGAACATGAGACCACCTTAAAATGTGCAAATGAAGATGCTAAAAAGTTCATTTTGAGCATCAGAGAAGATAATCCAGCATTCTGTGATTGCACAGGACCTGTCAAAGACCTCAGCAAAGAAAGCAAAAGTAGGGATGTTGATCTTGACTTATCGGACAAAGATTATAGTAGTGATGAATCCAGTTTGCTACCAAATCAGAGTAATAGCAAAGTGTCTGAATCTCAAAGAAGTGTTTCATGTACAAATAGGAATAAGGTTGAATTTGATGATGAAAGAACATGGACTGACCTTCAAGAAAATGAGATTCAACATGAAGCACCCCAAAATGATACCATTAAAGTACCTCCACAAACTGACTATTACAATAAAAGTGAAATGGCTGCCCCAGATAAAACAATAAAGAGGAAGGTTGCTTCAATAAAGAAGGGAGATGATTTGCCCAAACAGAGTGTGACAGATGGTGATGCAAGTACACCTCCCACATCAGACCTCATGATGAAACTCTTTCCTTCACTGAAACCTAAACAGAAGCCAGACTGTCATGCAAGGCATGAAACCAAATCAAATGTGGGACAAGAAGAACCAGGAGGTAAGAGAATAATAAACACACATACATCACTGTAGACTGAGCACTAGGTGTTCTTAAAACATGCAATCAAAATAATGGAGAGGAATGAAAAAATTACTGGTGTTGTCTTGCAGTTTCTGTTAATTATCCGTCATGCGAATTTAGTGTGTGCTGTCATAAACTTGTGCTGAACTGTTGCTATATCAGCAACGAGCAATAGCTAGAGCTGTGCAAATCTGCAGATATTCGTGACTCGTTTTTACGGCTTGGATGTAGATACAAATTTGGTATCCGTGCAGCGCTCTTGCAGTAGTATTAGAAAAAATGTTTAAGTGACCAGTGACATGATTTCAAAATTTTTTTTTTAACTAGATGCTCAGATCACTTTATTTGTAGATTTTATTAATTGAAGTTACTGAAAGGGATTCATGCCAAATATCAATATTTAGTCTGATTCTCCACTCATTGATACTGCTGCAAATCATGAATAATGTCAATGAAATCTGGAATTAGTGTGTGTTTAAAGAATATCAGGGTTGGAAGGGACCTCAGGAGGTCATCTAGTCCAACCCCCTGCTCAAAGCAGGACCAATCCCCAGACAGATTTTTGCCAGATCCCTAAATGGTACCCTCAAGGATTGAACTCACAACCTTGGGTTTAGCAGGCCCCAATGCTCAAACCACTGAGCTATCCCTCTCCCCAGTTGTCAAACTAGTGTAAGTAAGAGGAGAATCAGGCCCTTAGAACTTCGTTCTAGAGTGGGCTGAAATTTGAGATTTCTGGTTTGCAAGAAATTTTGCTACTTTGAAATTTGGTTTTGTTCCAAATCAGAATAGAACCAAATTTTCCAAAATGTCTCGAACTGGAAATCCTGAATCTTTTTTGGGAACACCAACACTTGGTATTTCCAAAACAAAATACGCTCCTTGGGTCTGGAAGCTGCTGACTGTAATTTGACACACTTTTCATTTTCATAACTGCTAATAACCTCAGAAGTCAGTCAGCTCTGGGGCTTCCGGGGTCTCCATCTCCGAGGGCTGGCCACTTGGGAATTGGGCAGCAGAGAGGCAGCTGGTCTGAGAGTCTAGAATCATTGGGGTCTCTGGCCCAGGTATGTCCATCCAGATGGGGTTGCCTAGGAGCCCTAAGCCCAGGTTTCCAGGTTCCCAGTTCTTTGAGCTGCTGGCTCCACAACAGGGAGGCTGGAAGCCCTGGTGTGATAGGGCTGCTCTTCAACTGTGGGAACCTGGGTTCCATCAGAACCCTACTAGTGACTTGACAAAAGTTCGTTGAATCTGACCTGGTTTCACGAGACATTTTGGGTTCAACAAACTGGTGTTGTCTGACAAAACTCCGATTTGTTAGAAAATTTTCAACCAGCTCTACCTAGTTCATAATTAAGGCTACGTTTTAGTCACAGGTATTTTTAGTAAAAGTCACAGACAGGTCATGGGCAGTAAACAAAAATTCACGGCCCATGACCTGTCCATGACTTTTCCTAAAAATACCTGTGACTAAAACTTGGGGGGAGGGGGAGGATGGCCTGAGTGCTGGAGAGGGGGACAGGTGGCGGTGCATGGCTTGGGATCCCTGTTGGAGGGGGGACCCTCGCTGGTGCTGGGGAGGAGGGCAGGCAGCAGCGCGCAGCCTGGGATCCCCGCAGGTGCTGGTGGGTTGGCGGGGCTGGCAGGCTCCCTACGTGACTCCTCCCTCCCTTCCCCCCCCCCCCGCAGCAGCAGAGTTTGGGTGGTGGGAGGGGGCAGAGTGGGCATGGGATGGGGTGAGACGGGCCCTGGGCGGCGCTTACCTGGTGGGCTCCCTGGAAGTAGCGACATGCTCCTCACTCAGCTGCTAGGTGGAGGCGTGGCCAGGCAGCTCTGTGTGCTGCCTTCGCCTGCAGGCACTGCCCCCGCAGCTCCCATTGGCTGCTTCCTAACAATCTTCAGAGCACAATTCTTCTTCCTACTAGAGAGTCAATCTTTAGGCTTGTAGCTACATTTCCTTTGATAGTTTTTCATCATCCTTTACAGCAACCTAATTTTAATAATTTAGATTTGCTGGTCAGTAGGATTCTTTTTAAGTACACAAGCTGATTGTTCTAATGCAAAAATATGTGAGGGAGCATTGTTTGTTATTGTGGTTTTTGTTTGTTTTGGTTTTTTGGAGACCTGGACTTTATCAATGGTTTAGTGGTAGCAAAATGCACTGCAGCCTGTATGTTAAGAGTTCAGATCCTGGGTTGTTCGGTTTCGTAGGCTATTAGGCCTGGGAGGATGGACTCAACACTACATCTGTGTATGTAGATGATTTAGAAACAACTTTGTTACATTGTCAAATGTAATGCCACTTTTCCCCCCCATTGTTCTCAATCTGTATTCACATCTGCCTTCTCTTAACTACCTGAATAAATTCAGCAATTCTAACAAACCCTTACTGGAAAAATACTTAGCAAAATTGATCTAGATACGTACTAAAATACAAAAAGCACGTTGTTGATCATTTAATGTCTGGCAAAATAATTTTATACCATAAACAGGGTATGGATTCAGATTTGTCTTGTTATCCAGAATCTGCTTGCTTGCTTTTTTAAATTAAAGCCTCTAGTGTTTTGGTTGAGAAGAAATTTTAAAAAAATGTCTGTGTGTAACCAATGCAGAGAGAACTGCCTCATTAATTTTAGGAAGGTGTTTATTCAGATGCCCAGTGACAATGATTTAAACATCAATATTAACTGTTTCATTCCTCATGTAAGAAAGGAGATGAAGGATCATAGATCTCCACAAGAAACTTTGAGCACCATTTCACTTTGGTGCCCCAAGTGGAAAGTGGTTAGGAGATACCACCATTTAAAAAAAAAAAAACTTCCAATCAAGAAGAGCCTAACAGACCCCATGGGTGTTTTCGAGCCTTACTTACGTCTACAAAGCTCACAGCAGCAAGACTCCCGGCCTGGATCAACAGACTTAAGCTTGCAGGGCTCATACTAGTACTCTTTATAAAAAAAAAAAAAAAAAAAAAAAAAAAATAGCAGTGTAGACCGCTCTTCGAAGTAGCAGCTTGGGCTCTGAAGCCAAGGGAGGAAGGGGTAGGCTTCAGAGCCCGAGCTGCTATTTTGAAGAGCTGTCTATACAGCTATATATACCTATATCTATCTATATATTTTTTTTAAGAAACCTAGAGAATGCCAGAGTCTGTCAACCCGGGCTGGGGGCTTGCTGCTCTTTGGGTAGATGTACCTACTGAGGTTGAGCCAAGCTCACCGAACCTAGGGAGTATGAACAATCATACTTTGAATATCTGCATAATATACTTTGAAGTTGGTCTTATTTTGCTGACATGCATGGGCAGAGTTTATTTTGTGGGCACAGCTTTGAAGAGCCTGACCACCTCCCCTCCATGCCCCCCACCCTGTATGAACCCTGATCATAACTTCAATGAGAATTACTCTATTTTGAAGACTAATTCAGATTTAAATTTGTATTTCTTGCATACCCTGTTGTGCCTGTACAACAAATATATTCAAAACCGGAGATGGTTGAACAAAAAGCACAGATTGCTTTGATAAGGACTGACTTATTTATCACCTACTGTATTATTTGGAGACTAGTTATTTATACCTCAGAGTAAGATCAACTGATGAAATCATTTATATCTGACAATTTAGTGTATACTTCAACACTCTGTATGAATGTCTCTTAACTTGGGTATACCTGTTCCCTGATAGGAGACATTGTTCGATCCCGGGTACTCAGAGAGAAGCTTGTTGAATTGGAAACAGAAATTGAAAGATTCAGAGCTGAAAATGCATCTCTAACAAAACTCCGTGAAGAACGAGAGAACTCCTTAGAAAATCTCAGGTAATTTTTCAATGGAAGTATTTCAGTGTATTTTATTTGCTTAGTAAATACATCTCCTTAACTGTTTGTTTAGTTAGAGCAAGGGTGGGCAAACTTTGTGGCCTGAGGGCCGCATAGGGTTTCGGAAATTGTATGGCGGGCCGGTTAGGGGAAGGGGTCGTGGCCCAGCCCCCAACCCCTATCCACCACCTCCTGGGACTCCTGCCCCATCCATCTCTCCCCGCTCCCTGTCCCCTGACTGCCCCTGGAACCCCCGCTGCCCCATCCAACCCCTTCTCTCATTCCTGACTGCCCCCCTTCAACCTCCGTTCCCCGCCCTCTGACCGCCCCGACCCCTATCCACCCCCCCCCCCGAACTCCCCTGCCCTCTATGCAACCTCCCTGCTCCCTTACCATGCTGCCTGGAGCACTGGTGGCTGCTGGCACTACAACCGCGTTGCCTGGCTGGAGCCAGCCATGCCGTTGCTACTGCGCAGCACAGAGCACTGGGTCAGGCTGGACTCTGCAGCTGCGCTGCCCCAGAAGCTCTCAACCCTGCTGCCCAGAGCATTGCGCCGGCGGCGGAGCGAGCTGAGGCTGTGTGTATGTATGTGTGTGTGTGTGTGGGGGAATAGCAGGGGAGGGACTGTGGGGTAGCCTCCCGGACCAGGAGCTCAGGAGGGTCCCGTGGGCTGTAGTTTGCCCACCTCTGAGTTAGAGCTATCAATAGATAGGCAAATGAGCAAATCTGCAGGTAAGCACAGCAGTATTGGGTAGTAGTAAATATTAGAGATCTATTTCAAGGGTGGCCAAAGTTACTGATCCTTGGAGCTGCATATGATGATCTGCAGAAGTCTGAGTGCTGGGGGCACCTGCTCGGGGCTTCAGCCCTGCGGCAGGGTGGTGAGGTTTGGGACTTCAGCCCCATGAGTGGTGCCTGCTAGTGCGTGGGGCTTCAGGAAGAAGGGGCTGAAGTCCTGAGCCCCAGCAGGCGCCTCCTGCAGGGCTGCAGCCCCTAGACTCCCTTCCCACTGGGCAGAAGCCCCGAGCTCCACCTGCCCCAAGTCTGGTAGGTAGAGAATGGAGGGGCTCTGCGAGCCACACTTTAACTATAAGAGTCGCCTGTGGCTGGTGAGCCACAGTTTGGCCACCCCTGATATATTTAGTATATAGGTAAGTAATTGACATCTCTTAGAATATAATAGTGTAGATTTAGGTAAAAAAAGTTTGACACGATAGGTAGTTTAAATGTATAACATGCAATAAATAGCCTACACTGTATAATTAATCACTCAAGTTGCTACTCTAGAAAATGGATCAAAACATGATTTAAAAAAAGCTATACCCAACTTGTTCAGTATGAAAGCTCATATGGTTGGGAGATTTTTTTTTTAATATACTTTGACTCATTTAAAACTATCTTTTAAAAAAAAAAAAAAAAAAGAATGATTTTCCAGAGCTTGATGCTTTTACCTGGTGTCTTGCTAAAATGTGACTCTGATGCTGTCTTTTTGATCAGATGTTTGTTCCTGGAAAAACCTTCCTGGGCACATGTAGGCTGGTAAAGGGGTAGAGTTAGGGACGGAGGAAGGAGAGGGAATGCCTTATGTTGGATGATAGTGATCCCTTTTGCCAATTAAGGAATGTTATTTGCAGTCTCTGAAAAAAGGTCCTGTCCAGTTGTCAGTCAAAGCAACAGTAAATATGGAGGGGATTCTTGTTAGTGGGAACTGCAGAGATGATTCTTAAGACTTCAGCAGTGGCAGTGAGGAGATCCTTCTGACTAAATATATATTGTGTGTAATTTATTTACAGTGGAAAGTCTTTCTGGGAACAGGAGATACTATTTTGAATTACTGAGGAGTAAAATTCTAAATAAATACTCCAGACTTCGAAGTTGTTCTATTCCCGAACAATAAGCTACTTTGTGTAATTTCAGGAGAGAAATAGCAGACTTTGAACAGCAGAAAAAAAAAGAATTGGCTCGGATAGAAGAAGTTAAAAAAGAAGAAACGAGAAAACTCCAAAAAGACCGTAAAGTTTTTGAAAAATATTCCACAGCAGCTAGAGCGATGCCAGATAAAAAGGAGCGTGATGAAATTCAGGTAAGAAAAATCTAAAGATTGTTCTGATCTTCAGAGTGAAATTTCAGCTTTTCACAGTTGTGCAATTTGGAATTCGTAGATTCTGTTAATTTGAAGGGGTTCAATAAGAGAGAATATATATATATAATATATTCTCAAACTAGATCAAGATACTTGGCATCCATCAGTAGTTCCCACATTGAAAATCACAGGCTTCACACAAATATTGTTTTGCTTTAAAAAACAAAACAAAAAAACACTACTGAAGAACTGTTGTCCTTCTGTCAGACTCCCATAACAAAAAAGGTTCAGAATGGCACTAACAAAGAACATGACATCAAACCAATAAACCTAAATCAAGTTACAAAATATTACTGTAATAAGTATGTTGCAAACAAATTCATTCACTGTAGTGAATTGAATGCAAAATTG
This sequence comes from Terrapene triunguis, assembly GCF_002925995.2. Lineage (NCBI taxonomy): Eukaryota > Metazoa > Chordata > Testudines > Emydidae > Terrapene > Terrapene triunguis. Next base: position 5,890,572 of record NW_020664489.1, on the reverse strand, counting down.
AACCTGTATCAAGCATCATTCTGTCCATAATTGTTGCATTCTAAGCAGTTTTATCTCATAATAGATGTTGATTATAATGTGTCTGATGCATAAACATGTCTTCTCATTTCCATCATGTTTAATCCTATCGCTTTGAAAAAGATAAGACTTGTTAGTCACTACTAGGGTGAATAATGTAGTTTATTGTAATCTTGGTATCTCAGATCTCTTTCCCTCTATCTTTTAGAATTTTGGATTTCCTTTTTAATATCTTACTATAGTTAGTGACTGAATTATCCATTATTATATGGTTAACTCAATCTAAGGTTGCAATTTATTTAATTCAAATTACTTAATTTCTGATCTCCTGTGAGCTTGTTTGGGGAGAAAAAGAGGAATAGAAAATGTGTTGTTGTTGTTGTTGTTTAGGCTGCCCTAAAAAATCCTTTCATTTGCTATTAAGTTTGTAACTATACATGATGTGCTTCCTGGCCCATCATGCCCAATGGATTTTTTCTATGCATATTTATATATATTCACAGTGTTAATATTTTGGCTTGAAATGTGAAACCAAATATAATCTACATGGCAGCATAACCCTTGTCAAACCATCTAGCCAGACGTCTCTGTATAATAATGATACCTAATTATTATATAGCATTTTTCATCAGTAGATCTCAAAGTGCTTTACAAAGGTGGTATCGGTATCCTTATTTTACAGATAGGGAAACTTAAGTTGCCTCTTTTTTTTTTTTTTAAATTAAGAAAGACAAGAATACAATCTTGAACACTCCTAAGAAAAAGTCCTTTTCCTTCCCTAGGACCTAGGGTGAGATTTTGTTACACTGCACACAGAACTTGCAGCCCAGGGAGAAGGTGAGCTAAGTTGGCTTTTAAGCCTCCTTAGCACCTTCCCTATCTTGGGCTGCTCTGGAGGCTGGAAGGTAGGCAGCCCTGGGAGAGTGACCTGTCTAAAATATTGTAGGCTGCCCAGAACCTCTGTAGTGCTGCAGCTCCATCCTCAGTATGCCCCTGAGGCCAGGTTTGTGAAGGATTCCAGTTCCTGTACCAGGGTAATCCTTCCTCTGCCAGAACAGGGGCTTTTAGAGCCCCTTTACACTGCTCTGGACCTTTTATCTGGTGTAAAGGGGCCTGAGTAGGGATGAAGCTCGCTGCCTGATTGGGAGAGAGATCAAGTAAGTTAATACAAAGTAACTCCTGTCTTTAGAAAACAAAACACACTTCCTGCCCTTCACACAAAGATGATTTCACTTGTTTTGGGTCACTGTCTTCTGTGCTGTCACTGCTAATGAAAGATTACTATTTTCTCTAGTCTGTGTTTTAATACAGCAGAAAATGACTGGCTTGTATCCTCCTACAAACAGTTGATACTTATTTTTTCTAAGGCTTTAAAACAGCAGCTTGCAGACTTGCAGGAAGACTTAAAGCGAAGAGAAGCAAAATGGTCAACTACTCACGGTCGCCTTAGAAACCAGATAGAAACCTTAACAAAGGAGAACACAGAGTTAAGGGAAGAGATCAAAATCATGGAAAGATTTCGTCTAGAAGTTTGGAAGAAAGCAGAAGCTGCTGAAAGCAACAGGAAAGCTGAAAGTTCTGGAATGAATTTGAAGAGAGCAGAGTCTGTAGTAAGTTGTGCTTGTTTTGAGGTATTTTAAACTGATTTTTGCAGATATATAGTGAGTTTTGGCTCATTGAATTTTTTTTTTCAGTTGGTATTCAGAGACCAGTTGGATGTTTCATTTAATTTAATGGGGGTGTATTGGTGTTGTAAGACAGTACACTGCTGTTGACTTCTACTGCCCCTATAAAACTGGATCTTCACTGTATGCAGGTACCATGCTCTCCAGGATCTTGCTCTCTCAAACTGAATTATTTTGGAGTTCAATGGGGAAATCAGTTGCAACTGACTTTGGTGCCTTTGCACTCCAAAGATTAGCAAGTGAAACCAGCCAGTCTTCACTGAATGATTTCACAGTTACATTAGTTTAAGTTTTAGTAGTCTGAGTATACGTATCCCTGGTGAACTGCACCAAGGTAAAATTTTGGGCTTGTGCATGGTAAGGAAGCAGAGGAAAGAGGAGCTCAGTCTTTCTTCTCTCCACAATATACTTTAAAAGTGTATAATTAACAGTCATTGCAATAAAAATTATGGACAAGTGGTCTGTGTTGATGAGTGCTATTGCACTGTAATAACATTGCTGAATAAATCATTCTTGAACTAAATAAATTCTTGATTATGTATTTTCAGAGTCCACCAACTAGATTTCAAAAAAGCCAGTTCCTGTCTCCAGTTCCTCAAATAGAAAAGAGTAGCAAGATGAATGGGAAAGGTTATTCACCAGTAAAAGGTATAAACATTTATTCAATAGGAGAATCCTATTAACTCTTTAAAAGAAAATTGCCAGTTTTAATGTTTGTTTGCAGAAACTGACAATTGGTAATATCTCTATTTTCCTCAGGCAATCCATGTATTAAATAGTCAAAGTATAATGCATGTGAAAGTTTAATAGACTTAATGCTCTGATAAATAATAAATATTGTCTTGGATAAGATTGTGGAGAAAGTTGTGGATACATCTCTCTCAGTATGTAGATGTGTCCCTGATCTCCTTCCCACTCTGGGTACAGAACTGGGTATGGCCCAGAGGCTGCATTGGTCAATGATCTCCTGGCAATGGATGAAGATCAGGTATCTGTGCTAGTAGTATTAGATCGATCAGCTGCTGTGGATACCGTTTTGATCGCCAGATAGTGTTCTCGTGCCTACAGACTCTAGTGGGAGTGCCCAGGACTGCTCTTCAGTGACATGATTGTTTTCTCTCTGAGAAATCACAAAAGAGGTAGTTGAAAGCAATTTCTGAAGACCTCTAAAGTGGGGGATGTTGCAGGGTGCCATTCTGTCATCTCCTCCTGTTCAACATATATATATATATGGGGCCATTAGGTGGGTTAGTAAGAAAGCATGAAGTGTTTTCAGTATGCTGATGACACCAAAATGTATATCTGTCATTTTCAACTCAGATTATGCGACTCAGATAGCTTCTAATTAAGATTGGGCCATGGATGACCGTGAGTTGGCTGCTCAATCCAGATCAGAATGAGGTGAAGGTAGAGGTGGTGGGGAAGCAGCTGGAGATAATTGGTTCCTTTGATTTGAGGGAATACATCCACCATTGGTTACTAAGATTTGCATTTTAGGAGTGATTATTTTTTTTTTAGATCCCAGCTGCTGTTTGACTATCTCATTACAGCAGTAGAACAGGTTTTTTTTGTTGTTGTTTTTACATCGGCGTGTGGCTAGGAGGTTGCAATCTTTCAGATGTGAATCTTGCTGATGTTTGCAATAGTCTTAACAAAAGCATAGCTTTGCACTCTACATGGGGTTACATCTTTAAAATCATTCAAAGAATGAGGCTGGTACAGAATGGTGTGGCTCACTTACTGAGTGAGGCATTTTGGTGGGAGCGTATGATGCTAGGATCTTCACTGGGTGTTGGTTGGTCTTTGGGTGCAGTTTAAAGTCTTGGCTTACGACCTATAAAGCCTTTATCTGTCTTGAGACTGATGTACCTGAGAGATTGCCTTTCTTTTGGTCCCATGTTGCCACAGCTACAGTCTGCAACAGTGCCTGAGCTGGACATCCCTCATAAAAGAGTGGGTAGCTGGAAGGACATTTTCTGTTCTGTAAGGGTTTCGAGATGCTGGAAATTGTTCCCCTCACTTGCAGCATTCTTGGAAGATTTGGAACACATACTATAGGGTTATTTTGGAAAAGGACAAGGATGAGCTGCCTATAAATCAAAATGGGTAGAAAGGAGTCTCTGTAGGTATTTTGCTGGCTGAGTTCCTATTGGAATGATTATCTCTGCTGTTATTTCATTATATTATATAATTAATAAATGAGTTAGGCACCTAGAGCTTTGGAAAGGTCCTTTTTATAATTTGAATCTATACATAAAATATAATACAGATAGCACATTTATTATTATGACTTTATTGTAGCTCTCTGCTACTATAGCAAGCAATAATATATCTGAGGCAACACACTTAACTGGATATTAATTCTTCTTGAGTAGCTGAAGATACTGCTTTCAAGTTAATACAGCACATGAGGTATGCAGATATCCAGTATAGTTTATCTATCATTCTGATAATTACATTTGCTTATAACACCCAAACTGCTTCTTGGCTGCTGAGACGATGTAAAATTAACAATTTTTATAATTTATATTTGAACAGAAAAGCCTTCTAGAAGACCTAAATCAGCACCTGTTAGTGATGGGAGTAACTTTGACAAGACAGTGATGCCACTAGAAGATTCCTCTAGGACTTTTATGATAGTAAGTCCTATACCAGAATGTTGTCTATTTTGACTTGATTCCAAATAGAATAGTTATCTGCATTACACAAATGTGCAGCCTGAAAAGTGATTTGTGAAACTGCCATAAGAACACTAGACAAGATCGAGTAATGACTACAATATTAAACTACTCTCTGGTAATGCAGAATACCTGTACAGAAAATTACACTTGCATCTAGTATTTGGAACCATATTTTTTTTGTTATAGTAGTGGGAGATGTTTGGTGATGGAGATGTTCAATTGCAGCTAAGCAAAATATCTTACAAAATTTACCAAATTTTAATAAATATTTGCAGAAAAAACTGGATGTTTATCTCCTACCTGAAGAAAGAACAGTGTATTTTGTAAGAATGCAGGTAGTTGAGACATACATCTTTATCAATTACTGTATGTAGCATTTGCTAGAAGTATATGAAACTTGAATAATGATTCTGTGCCTTGGAATCTGTTACTGATCTTTTAAGATAAGAACCAGATTGGAATTTTTTGGTAAAATGGAGCTCATTATAATCTAGGCAAAAGCTGATTGCCAAAACCTAACAGATCTTATGTGTGGATTTGTCATTATCCAATAAGCTATATCAAACCTTTTCTCTAGGTGCTTTGGGTTGATGATTCTCTTGGTCCCTCCTTGCTTTCATGAGCTGCCTTCTCAACTCCAGAAAAATCCCTCAAGTTTGGCTGCTTAAAAAAAAGATACCAGATGTGATAGAAAAGTTAGGTTATCTTTATGTTCCAGAAAAATCCCACAAAAATGGAGCCTGATTTAATGCTGTCACATTCTGGGTTGCAATCCAGACCAGTGAGGGGCTGTATCGCCACCTGCCTTGCAACTTGAGGTGTCTCACAATGTTTTGGTGCTGTAAGCTCCCAACCTGAGCCCTAACAAACAGCATGCAGGTCACACCCTAAGTGGCTATGTATAGCTGCAGCCTGCCAGCGCAGTCCAGTCACACACTAGCTTCCACGAGCCTTGGTTACCACTTGCATGGTGATCCCAACACACTTCCAGTCCCAGATTTCCCCCAAAAATATTTTCTGCCCTGTCCAGCTTTCTCCTGGACAGTTCAGATATTTTAGGTTTGTTGCCCCTCTAAGGGGATCCAGATCCAACAATTTGTTACTTTTAAATGGAGTTACCCACACAATTCAGTTTAAAGACAACACTGGAGTAGTTTTGATCAAAGAATAAAACAAGTTTGTAATTAAATAAAGAGAGAGGTTTTATGTTAGTATAAGGCATTAAAGTAGAAATGGTTACAAGAGAAATAAAGATAAAATGCTTCCTAGTACTTAAGCGTAACACTGTAGACTTGGTTCAAGGTGAAATCTTTTACCACGTTCCCAGTAACATTGCTGACCAAAATTCTCCGGCCAGGATTTGCTCCCAAAGGCTGTTTCTTTGGTCATCTTGGTGAAAGAGTGAGAGGTGGACAGGGAGAGATACCTTAGGGTGTTTTTGTGCCCTCACTTTATAGGTCAGTCCCCCTTTGAAATACGTTTTCCTGAAGGCTACCCTTAAATGAAGTTCATTTCCGCTGTGAGGCTGGAGTCTTGTGGTGAAAGAGGTTTCATGCCGTTGTTGCTAAGATGTAGATATTTGTTCCAACCCCCCTTCCTTGCCAAAGAATGGCCATTTTGTAGGTGGCAAGAGGCTTGTCCTTTGTCTTTGAGAAACAGGTTTATCCCCTCCCCAGACTTGTCTGATAAACAAACTTCAGTCATGATTTAAATTTTACATGCACACATTTCATCATGATATTATTGACAGCAAGTTATTAGTTTTTAAATGATACCTAACAGGGCATAATTTGTACAATGATTACTACAATAGTGTGGAGGGTATTAATACAGGGTTGCATTCTGTCAGTTGCTTACTAGAGAAATATTTTCATTTCAGGACATGTCCCCTACTGAAATATGTGTGCCATTAGAGCCCCCTACTCTTGTGTCTACAGGCAGTGAAGAAATACAGGGAGAAATTAACTATCCTGATGGAAAGGTAGGATCAGATTTCCTTTAAGAGGCTACAGAGAATAAATCTGGGTAATTAGTTCACGCTGCCAGGGGAACTCATCTTTGTTAGGGCTGCGATGCCTCTCTTGTTCAATTTATAAATGGGGCTGTTGGGTGGGTGTCCCTTTCATTTGTGAGGCAGTTAGTCTAAGATAAATGTTGTTAAAATCTAAATACCTAAATCACTATTTCATAAAAATTGTGTGTTGTAAACTGTTCCATATATACACAAAGATGGTTTCTTTCTGGAGTCCAATTGGAAATGACCAAACCAGCAAAAAAAGGAAAATGAGGATCTCATTCGTTCCCATCCTTCCCCCCACCCCATCAGTCTTTGTCTTTTGTCTTATACTTAGTTTAAGTTCTTTGGGTCAGGGACTGTCTTTTTATTCTGTTTGACTGTTAGGTTAGGTGCTGTACAATGTACATGACTGAGGCTCCTGAGTACTATGATATTACAAATAATATTTCAAACCTCTATTTAAAATAAATACGTCCTTGGGCCAGATGCTCAATTTAACAAGAATTTATACAATTAAGGGAAAAGAAACTAGTTTCTTTGCTTATTGGAGAAATGGTCTGACAGTGTGAGAAACACAGCTACCACTCTGAAACCTGTTTCAGGGATGTGGCTGACAAATTCATAAATGGCTATTCCTGTGTATTGCTTTCTGGTTCCACAACAGCATCTCTGGCTGCATTTTATTACTATTATTGGATCAAACCAGACAATGGAAAGTTATGGAAATTCAGGATTGGATGAGAAGTGCAAACAAACCTTGGCTCTCCAAGAGCTCAGTCTTAAATTCTGGGCAAAAGTCAGACAAATATTCTTCATCTAATGCTGGTTTACCTGTCAATAGCTAGAACTGTCAAACTGCTAAAATGGCCAAATTTAATTTTAACTGAAATTGTTGTTGAAAACTTTACCAGTTTTATTGCTGAACATCCACTTTTATGTAATTTACCTTTTAGGTTGAAAAGGTTTTAAAAAATGGCTGTCATCTTATATTTTTCCCTAATGGAACACGGAAAGAAATGAGTTCGGATGGAAAGACCATAACTGTAACATTCTTTAATGGGGATGTGAAACAAGTTATGCCCGATCAAAGAGTGGTATGTATCCAAATTATCTTTCCAACAGTTTATATGGCCAGATTTTCTTAAGACACTTATGATCTATTCTTCTCTACAGATTTACTATTATGCAGATGCCCAGACAACTCATACTACATACCCTGATGGGTTAGAGGTCTTGCATTTCTCAAATGGGCAAATAGGTAAAAACTATGAACCTTTTATCTGTATACTTTAATTTTTATATAAAAACTTTCTATAGTTATTTTGAAACAAAATATGCACATTGTTACAGAAAAGCATTACCCTGATGGAAAGAAAGAAATTACGTTTCCTGACCAAACTATTAAGAATTTATTTATGGATGGGAGAGAGGAAAGCATTTTTCCAGATGGCACTATTGTTCGTGTGCAAAGGTAAATTTTTGCTTTAAATATACCCTACAGGTTCCCACACAATGGGTGGGGGGTGAGAGAGTTCTTGGCACATTGAAGTTCATCCACCCTTCCTTAAATACTCATTTTCTGTGTACAGTGCTTGTCTTCAAGTTAAGATGGATATATTGTATGAAAAGATGAAAAATGAATATTTGTGTATAACTGTGGTATATCCACTAGTAATAGAAAAGACTTTTTAAAACCTTATTCAGCTCGAGAAGCTTACACTTGAAAATGTTTGATACATCATGTCTGATATATAGAAGAAATGTAGCATTTTATACTGAATAATGTATTTACACAAAGTACATCTAGTAATCTGCTTTTAAGAGATAGGAGTCCAAGCATTCATTTATTTAATCGCATGTACTAATATAGGCCCTGAAACAGGAAAGCACTTTAGCACATGCTTAAATAATTTTCCTGAATCAGGGACAAATTTATTTGGGCCTTCCAATGCTTCAAATAGGATGGTAAGCTATATTCCGTGCCTTGATTTAACTAAATCAAGAACAAACTTTCCAAAGATGCATGTTGCTAATGATTCCCATACTTTTACACTTCAGTGATCTCTACCTCTCCTTCCTTGCTTTAACTATTAAGACAGCCTCTCTGAACTTTTTTTTTTAAATTGCCTTCAGAATGCAGCTTTAGTATTGTTTAAAATTAACTGCAACACTAGTGATCAGCTGAGATGGTATTTATCAACTTTATTGTGATTTAATGAAAGTTTGTTTTTGACAACTATAAAGTTCTGGAAAAACAGTGCATGCTCTTTGAGAATGTTTACGAAGTTTCTACATTCAATTAAACCCCTGCCTACTAACTTTTAGTATGGTGTTGGAATTTCAGTTTAAGGCTGGCCCTGTCAGTCTATTTTATATTTAATTGTATACACTTTATTTAATACAGAGATGGAAGCAAAACTATAGAATTTAACAATGGCCAGAGAGAGCTGCATACACCACAGTTCAAGAGACGTGAATATCCAGATGGCACTGTCAAGACTGTGTATGCGAATGGACACCAGGAAACAAAGTATGTCTGTGGGAGAGTAAGAGTTAAGGACAAGGATGGTAATGTTATAATGGACACGAAGTTATAACATGACTTATGAAACTCTTGTAAGCACCTAGCGAAACTGTAGAAGTGTATATTTGTTAAAAAAAACTTTACCCAATGTATATATTGTACATAATTTTGTTTTTGATTGTCTAAAATAAATTTATTTTTAAAATAAACAGTGAAATTAAGGAGATGTTTCTGACTTGGTCTGCCAAAAGGGCTTATTTTGAGAAATTTCAATCTGCTTTCATTCTGCAGCTACTTCCTAAATTCTCTTTCAAGTAGCATATATCTAATTTATCACCAGATGCAATAAGTCTTGCTCGTGAAAGAAACCAAGTGCTGTTGTCAACTACAGGAGTTAGTCTTAAGTGATTAAAACCTTATGCCTAAAGGAGTGTCCTCTTTATGCACAAGATCACTTTTTGAATTTAAGAGCAACCCAGGATCTGCCCTCGCTCTCCCCCACCCTCACTCACTTTAACTGGGTTGGGGCCAAGGGGTTCGGAGTGTGGAAGGGGGCTCCAAGCTGAACCTGGGGCAGGGGGTTGAGGTGCAAGAGTGTGGGATGCAAGCTCTGGGAGTTTGGGTGCAGGGGTCATGTGGTCACACTGCACCTAATCTCATAAAATCCACTGGACATTTCATGAGTTTTACTTATTAGTGTCCTGTGTGGTTTATAGATCCAAAATCCTTCAGGGATTGTCACAAATCAGTGTAACAATCTCAACTATGGGGACTGCATTGGCTAAACCTGGGGCAGGAGTGAGGAGTGCAAGCTCTTGGAGGGAGTTTGGGTGCAGGAGGGGGCTTAGGGCTGGGGCAGGGGTTTGGGGTGCAAGCTCTTGGAGGGAGTTTGGGTGCAGGAGGGGTCTTAGGGCTGGGGCAGGGGTTTGGGGTGCAAAGTGCAGGCTCCGGTCAGGAGGCATATACCACAGGCAGCTTCCGGTCGGTGGCGTAGATGGGCTCAGGCAGGCTGCCTGCCTGCCATAGCCCCAGGCCGGTCCTGGAAGTGGCTGGCATGTCTCTGGGGGAGAGGGGGTAGTGGGTCTCCATGCGCAGCCTGCGCCCACAACCACTGCGATCGACAGGTTGGTGACCACTGGCCTAAGGGTTCAAGGAGACTTTATATTAGACATCGAAGAGAGATGCTAAAACTAATTGCCAGCTGATAAGGTTTTTGGTGCTAGAGCTGAGTCCTAACTAGCCAGGAACATGAGAGCTAAGCTGCACATAATGCTGCAAGACCACTTGAAGCAGAATCTAAGCATCAGTGGTGCTTATCACTTTATTTGGGCAGCATATAAAATGTGAATTCTAGCATTTGTTGATAGTTGGGACTCACCAAATGGACTTGTTGCATGGCAAGAAGAGGTTACTTTACTTACCTTACAGTAACCCAAGTTCTTCCATAGGGACATAAGACAAAACTTGGTGCTCCTGTGCGCATGCTTGTGCACTCTCAATTGGGCATGCAATATAGTGTCTGCAGGCCCATGCTTGCACAGAGCAGTTCCAGTTGCTCAGAGCAGGGCATCCAGGGAGGTACAAGCCTGCTGCTACTCAGTTCCTTAACTGTGAAGCCAAATTCAACAACCTCCTGCTCTCCTTCCCTTCTGATGAACACCCCTAAGGCGAAAACATCTCCAAGACCTCATTACTGGAAGGTAAGTAACCTCTCCTTCAAGTATTTCCCTTATGGGGGCTCCACTGTAGGAACCTCCCAAGCGTAACTCAGTGAGGTGAGGGGTGCCGAAGAGGTAAGTCCAGGTCACTTTGAATGTGATGTCTCTGGAAGCAGGTAAGATGATATACTTGGCAAAGCTATGGATAGAAGACAAAGTAGCAGTCCAATGTCCTTCAGTAGTGCTGTAGCTGTGGACTGAACACTAGTGCAGGGGTCGGCAATCTTTCAGAAGTGGTGTGCTGGGTCTTCATTTATTCACTCTGATTTAAAGTTTCACGTGCCAGTAATACATGAACGTTTTTAGAAGGTCTTTCTATAAGTCTATAATATATAACTCAACTAGTGTTGTATGTTGTCATAAACAGATAGTTAAGGGTTAATGCCTCTTTTACCTGTAAAGGGTTAAGAAGTTCACCTAGCCTAGCTGACACCTGACCAGAGGAACCAATGGGGGGACAAAATGTTTCAAAAGGAAGGAGGGAAGTTCCCTTTGGGTCAGTTTCAGTTTTGGCCAAAGTGGAAAAGATCAAGGAATCAGCTTCTTATCAGAGTAGTGAGTATTAGAAAAGGAATAAATAGGTTTGGTTTTGTTTTCTTTTTGTAACTTGTCTTGTGCAATTAGGGAATAATCAAATTGGGTATTCTTTTGTGTAACTAAGTTTTGCCCAGGGAAACATCCTCTGTGTTTTGAATCTGTTGTCTGTGAGTAGCTGGTATGCTAATCTCTCCCAGAGGTTTGTCTTTCACCTTTCTTTTCTTTAATTAAAAGCCTTCTTTTTAAAAACCTGATTAATTTTTCCCTGTTTTTAAGATCCAAGGGGATTGGGTCTGGACTCACCAGGAATTGGTGGGGGGGAAAAGGGAGGATAGTTTAAATTCTCCTTGTGTTAAGATCCAAGGGGTTTAGATCGGTGTTCATCAGGGAATTGGTGGAGGAGTCTCTCAAGGCTACCCAGGGAGGGAAAGGTTTTGGGGGGGAAGACAGTTTCCCAAATGACTCATAAATCATTTGGGTGGTGGCAGCCAGACCAGATCTAAGCTGTTAATTGAGCTTAGGGGTTCACATGCAGGTCCCCATATCTGTACTCTAAAGTCCAAAGTGGGGAGTGAAACCTATAACATATGTAAAGTAAATAAGGTTTTAAAAATGTTTAAGAAGCTTCATTTAAAATTTAAATTTAAAATGCAGAGCCCCTGGACGTGAGTGTGCCACTGAAAATCAGCTCACGTACCACCTTTGGCACACATACCATAGGTTGCTTACTCCTGCACTAGTGGAATGTGCTGTTACTCAGGAGGGGTTGCACCGTTGCATTTTCATAGCAGGTCAAGATGCAACCTGAAACCCACTTAGACAATCTTAGTATGGAAATTGATTGGTCCTTCATCCTATCTGCAATTGATTCAAGTAGCCTACGAGAGACCTGGAATGGTTTAAGTTCTGTCCAGCTAGAAAGCAAATGCCCTTCTGACATCCAGTGAATGAAAGCTTTATTCTTCTCTGGAGGCATAAGGTTTTGTGCAGAAAACTGGCAGGCAAATTTCCTGGTTAATGATTTCAAGGAGACCTCTGGGAGGAAGCAACGATGGAGATATAATATAACCTTGTCTCTGCAGAAGGTGGTGTATTGTGGGAGCTCCATGAGTGCTCCCAGATCACCTTGCTGAGGGTATGGTGAATAAGATCAAAATTTTGAGGGAGAGGTGGAGGGAGGAACAGGTTGCCACTGTTTCAAAGGGACTGGTTTTTTTTTTTTAGTGTTTAAAACCAGGCTGAGGTCCCAGGAGGGGGTTGGGGGTGGTCGTGGGGGGCGGGCAAGTTGTCGAACAGGAGAAAACAAGTTGCATAGGCCCTTAAGAAATCCAGTGGCTGTGGTGTGTTCTGGCGAGGTTAGTGGAAGGATGTCTCAAATGAGCTCTATCACAGCCTGTGTTTTGAATCCCAATACATAGTCCAGGATCTTGGAAAGTGGAACTTCCAAGTCTAGAGAAGATGAGATGGAGCACCAAACTGGAAGCACTTCCACTTCTGGAGGTGACTCTTGCAAATACCGGCCTCTTTTGGATAAGAGAACTGACTGAATTTTAACCAAAAAGGGCAATTCCATGCTCTGATTCAGGGAGGAGGGGTTAGGACAGATGAGGGCCCTAAGTTGTGTGTCAATATGCCTTCGTGATAGGAAGTCCGAGGGGTGTTACCTTTGAGAGAGAGAGATGAGGTTTGAGTACCACACTTGTCTCAACCAAGAAGGGTGCTATGAGGATACCTCCCAGTGCAGCTTGAGAAGGGTCTTGAGGATTTAATGGTATAGGTAGTTAAGCATAAAGAAGAGTCCAGGGTCATGGTGTTATCAGGGAAACCCCTAGAGAGTTGTGGCCATAAACTCCCTTGGAGTAGAACAGATGACATTTTTCACTGTTCGGATAGCAAAGAGGTCTACCCTAGTCTGGCAGATGCTGTGGAAGCTAGTTTTGTGCTCCTCTTTGTGATCTTGCCAGAAGTGCCTGCTCAGGGAATCTGCAATTATATTCTGGAAGCCTGGTAGATAGACTGCTGCTATTTCTACCCGATGAGAGAGAAACCATTTCCATAGCTTTAGTGACTTTGTGCATAAGGACAGACAGCTTGCTCCAGCTTGGCAGTTGAAGTAATACATTGCTGCTTTGTTGTCAGGCATTACCCTGAGTGACCTTATATGGCATGAAGGTAGCATATCATACTGCTCTTAGCTTCAGTATAGTGATATTGAATGCAGATTCCTGTGCTGACCATTGGCCCTGTACTGGCTATTCTTGTTAGGGGGTGCAGTGAGTAACCAAAACTGGGTGGGGGGCACAAGCGCATGGGAGGGGGCATGGGCACACGAGGGGAGGGGTCAATCAGGGCAAGGGGGGCACAAAGGAAGGGGAGCAACTAGGCTGGGAATGGGGCAGAGAAACCAAGGGGCTAACCGCAGGGCTGGGGTGGGACAACCGAACCAAACTGCAGAGGGAAAAGAGTGGGGCAGGCAAACAAACTGAAGCTGGGGAGGGGCAAAAGGCTACAGAGGGCAAATAGGGTAGGCAGCAAGGGGCAAAGCTGGGAGGCCTGTTGCAAAGGGGAAGGGGTCAGTCCAGGGGGGGTAGGTGCGCCCACGAGCACTTGTGCAAAGTCAATGTGTGGGCTGCCTGCTGCTGCAGGCCCAAACGATGGCAATAGGGTGCGGCAGGCCAGGAGAGCAGCAGAGTCCCAGAGGCAGGAACGGAGGCAGATGGTAAATGGGCTGTGGAGGTGGTGGAGGGGGCAACGGTGGTGGTGGGGGTTCGGGGGGACACACAGATGGACCAGGGGGCAGGCTCCACGCCACACCCCGTGTCCCTACAAACACAGTCTAGACCCCCACCACTAGAGCACAGTTCGAAAATTACTCAGTCCTGAATGGCCCCCTCCACAGTGGTCTCCAGAGTCCTGTGTGCTCCCTCAGCAGCCGGTAGTCCGCGTAGTCCTCTTCCTCCACCTCAAGGTTCCAGCAGCTCCCCAGGAAAAATGCAGCAGCAGCTCCAGCAACCCTGGCAGCCAGGCAGGAAGGACCCTCCACAGGTGGTAGTGGGTGATGGTGAAGGTGGGGTCCTGGCTTCTCCCTCCAGAGATGGTAGGGAGGGGGGGCTGGCCGGCAAGGCCCCCCCACCCCACACTCAGCAGCAGTGTAGGGAGGGAAGGGCTATTGGTAGGTGGGCGCTCCATCCCAACAGATGTTTGTGTTATGCCTTTGAAGGTGCTGGATGCAAAAAATGGGACTCCAACACAGACCCTCCATGGGTCTTTCCACCATCTAAGAATCCAACACCTTCCAAGCACTCTGATGCATTTGGACAGGCTCTGTATGTTTGGCTATATGCTGTTTTTATCCATGTCTGGAGGCATCTAAAGTGCCTCCTTGTGTAAGTAGTCACATACATGGAGGCTGACATGACTCAGACCTGTGGACAAGTCCTCTCTATTTGTGGGCTGCACTGTAATGTTGAAATTAGGTTGGACTGGGTGGAGAATTTCTCCTTGGGTTGGTAGGCTCTTGGAGTCTAGAGTAGCTCCTACAAAGTCTATTCCATGTACTGCAGCTAGTATGGATTTTTTTTTGTGGTTGATGTGAAGGGCCAGAGATTGGAATACTGTTAATGCTCTAGGTGTTGCCAACTGGACCTCTTGGGGCAACCAGCCTCTGAGAAGCCATCCAAACATGGGAACACTGATTCTTCTTCGAGAGATGTCCCTGTGGGTGCTCCACTCCAGGTGTTGGTGCGTCCCTGCGCCTTCGCTCGGAGATTTTTCGTAGCAGTACTCTTACTGGCCACGCATGCGCAGAGGCTGCCCCCCGCTGTGAGTCTAGGATAATTGGCCACGCATGCGTATTATCTCCTCAGTTCCTTCTCTACTGTCCCCGGCCTGAGACGGAGCTCAGCAGACTCGTTAGCAAATCCCTTTCTTGTTACAATTACCTATTCTAGTAGTTAGTTTGTTGTCAGTTCTTGTTAGTGTAATTCATTAGTTCTTTTATCTGTTTAAAAAAAAAAAAAATTTCTCTCAGCCGCAGCCGCTTCTACCATGCCTGGCTCCACAGGCTTTAAGCGCTGCTCTACGTATAAGGATGCTATCCCGCTCTCTGATGGCCACTCTCAATGTATAAAGTGCTTGGTGGGAAACCCACATTCCCCCAAAAATGTGCCCACTGTAGCAAATTCAGTTCCAGGGCACGGAAGGACAGGGAGCTTAAACTGAAACTGTTCCTCCTGCAAAAGTCTATCGGGTCAGTTTCAGACCCAGGCGCCGACTCCGGCTCCGCTGCCCGCCACAGCCCCCCTGCTTCAAAAAAACTGAAGAAATCTACAAAAAAGGGGCAGCCCACTCCAACAAAGAAGTTGGTGAGGCACAAGAGTTCTTCAGGCAGGTCAGCAGTTTCCCTGCCCGTGTTTCCTTGCCTCAGCACTTTTGAAGAGCCGGGCTCCTCAGGCACCGCACGAAAGCCGCCTCAGGCTGCGGCAGCGGCGGCGCGAAGCTCCGGTGCCGAGGCTTCAGGCTTTCAGTTGCCTGCCTCGTTTATGGCACCGTTTGGCACCGCGACGGACACGGTGCTGACAGCTCCCGCCCTGCCTGACCCTCAGCAGGCTAATGTTGCCCCCCCGGCACTGACCACGGCACAGACTGACAGGGAGATCAAAGGCAAAACCCCTGCTCAGAGGAATGTTCCCTCACAGCAACCTCCTCCTCCACAGTTTTCACCTCAGGCAGGAGCCTCACCTCTTCAATTTACTCAGGCAAGAGACCTATTGGTGTCACCTATTCTGCAGTCTCCCCTGATAAATGCCTGTTTTTCTCCAATGCCTGAGTCAGGATCTGAACAACCTTCCTCCAGTGAGGAAGAAGCTGATCCACAGGCAGTTTTTTCTCCATATCAAGACTCCCAGACCCCAATCAACAGAGGTTACAAAAAAATTACCTCAGCCTATTCTCAGGATCCTGCCCCATGGGGAGTAAACCCCTGGATGGCACCACCTATGCCCTACCCACCACCATGGCAATGTTGGGCACCATGGGCATCGTACCCTTGAGAACACGTGCGATACGGCACCTCGACCAGGCGCAACACCGGTCTAACACCGCCACCTGACGGATCTGCCAGTGACACAAGATACCAGGCAGTACCGTCACACTTCCAGGAGCAACTGAGTCCTGCTCCTATTCCAGCAGAGCCCGACGTAATGCCTGAGGAAGCCTTACTTCCCCTTCCTCCAACACAGTCGGATGACTATGCAAAATTCCAAGACCTCTTTAAGAGAGCTGCCAGTGACTTGAGAATTAACTTGGAGGAAGTCACTGAACAACGGCATGAGCTAACAGACATCTTACAGCCCTCTTCTTCTTCTAGAGTGGCATTACCAATCAACGTAGCCCTTTTAGAACCCGCTAAATCCATCTGGCAGACTCCAGCCACAAGCCTACCTACCTGTAAACAAGCGGACAGGAAGTACTTCATCCCTTCAAAGGGCTCTGAATTCCTTTTTACCCATCCGGCGCCAAACTCATTGGTAGTAGATGCAGCGAACCAGAGGGCCAAACAACAGTACTCCTGCTCCACTCCAGCCAACAAGGACAGTAAACGCCTGGACCTCTTTGGCCGTAAAGTATATGCATCCTCGACGCTACAATTTCGCATAGCTAATTATACTGCTGTCCTTGCAAAATATGACCACAAAAACTACAATAAATTCATGGATTTTATTGATGACATCCCAGAACAGAAGAAACAACAATACACAGCTCTGGTTTCCGAAGGACAAACCATATCACGTACCGCTCTTCAAGCGGCCCTTGATGTAGCTAACACGGCAGCAAGGTCGACCGCCACAGCAGTGGTCATGTGACGGGGTTCATGGCTCTCCTCCTCTTTCTTTCCTCGAGAGGTTCAGAGCACCATTGAAGATCTTCCCTTTGACGGGGGAAAACTTTTTGCCTCCACCACGAACGACGTGCTTCATCTGATGAAGGACGCAAGGGCAACCCTCCGGTCCCTAGGTCTCCAGCCACCTGCCACCAGAAGACGACAATTTAGATACCAACCTTATCAACGTCCACGCTACCCCGCATTTACACAACACTCCTATAGACCACAGGAGCAACAACAGCAACAACAACGCCAAAGACCAAGATTCCAGCGTCGTCCTAACTCTACAGGGGCGCCGCAACCCCTTCCAACCAATAGGCAGATTTGAAGCATTGGTCGAGGGTTTAGAAAACAGCGTTCCCACTTCAGCCGGCACACCTATCTTTGGACACCGCCTACGACCATTCTCTCATCAATGGCAGAAAATTACATCCGACAAGTGGGTCATAGAGGTAGTTACAATTGGATACGCCATCCCCTTCCTCACCCACCCTCCCCGTCCCTCTTCAGGGACCCATCTCACGAGCAACTACTCTTCCAAGAAGTCCAGCATCTCCTTCAACTGGGAGCAGTAGAAACTGTGCCAGAACGACACCGAGGGAAGGGTTTTTACTCCCATTATTTCTTAACAGAGAAGAAAAATGGGGGATGGCGACCAATCCTCAACTCAGGCGGCTCAACAAATGTCAAAAAGCAAAAGTTCAAGATGGTCACTCACCACTATAATCCCAGCGCTGGTGCAGGGCGACTGGTTTTCAGCCCTCGACCTACAGGACATCTATTTTCATGTGACTATACACCCGTCCCACAGACGGTTCCTACGTTTTACTCTCGGCTCCACACATTTCCAATACAGGGTTCTTCCCTTCGGACTGTTCACGGCCCCCCGTGTTTTTTCCAAGATCTTAGCCGTAGTTACAGCCTACCTCAGAAAACAAGGGGTCGTAATATTTCCTTACCTAGACGATTGCCTCCTCAAAGCTTCAACGTTCGACGAAGCTCTCCGATCCATACGACTTACCATCGATTGCTTCCTATCTTTAGGCCTGCAAATAAACAAACAAATCCACATTATACCCCACCCAACATCTGGAGTTCATAGGGGCATACCTCGACTCCCGGACAGGGTTGGCATCTCTCCCACCAGACCGCTTCAACTCTATAAGCCGACTGGCCACAAGGATTCGCAACAGTCCCCAGGTGACTGTCCGAGACTGCCTACAAATACTAGGTCACATGGCCTCGTGCACCTCTGTCGTCCAAAATGCACGCCTATACATGAGGTGCTTCCAAGCGTGGTTGGCCACGGTGTACAGACCGAATGTGCACCCTCTAAACAAGACTCTCTCCATACCTATCCGAGTCAAAGATTCCCTACAGTGGTGGACAATTCACTCCAACCTCTGCTCTGGAGTCCCCTTTCTTCAGCAGGCTCCATCCCTCATACTGACCACCGATGCATCTCTGACAGGCTGGGGTGCACACATGTCTCACCACACAGCCCAGAGACTTTGGTCTTCAACCGAGACCTCTCTCCATATAAATGTCCTAGAACTTCGAGCCATTCGCAATGCGTGCCGTCAATTCCTGCCACTAATCAAGAATCAACACGTACGCATAATGACAGACAATATTGCATGCATGTTCTATGTGAACAGGCAGGGAGGAGCTCGATCCCAGTCGCTGTGCACAGAGGCTATGAATCTCTGGAACTGGTGCATTGCGAACAACATCCGGGTATCAGCGGCCTATCTTCCCGGAATGATGAATACCACAGCAGACGAACTAAGCAGACATTTCCCTTGGGATCACGAATGGGAAATAAACGAGCACACCATTCACAACGTATTCCGCATTTGGGGCTACCCAGCAATAGACCTCTTTGCAACTGCAAAAAACAAGAAATGTCCCAATTTTTGCTCCAGAGCAGGACTAGGCAAACATTCCTTGGGAGACGCATTCATGATCCCATGGCACCAAAACTTACTCTGTGCGTTTCCCCCGATACCCGTTCTCAACAGGGTCCTGATAAAAATACGAACAGATGGGGCCAAGGTGATCCTAATTGCCCCATCATGGCCCAGACAGCCCTGGTTTCCGTTTCTCACCAAAATGTCGATTCGACCACCAATCCCCTTGCCTCTCATCCCGAACCTCCTATCACAACAACACGGCCGTTTTCTCCACCCCAACCTATCCATGCTTCACCTCAAAGCATGGTTCCTACATGGTTCTCCCAAAGCGAACTAGATTGCTCTGAACAAGTTCAAAGAGTGCTCCTACATAGCAGAACACAATCTACTCGCACCACCTATCTACGTAAGTGGAAACGATTCACACACTGGTGTTCAGCTAAACAACTTGGTCCCACGGCAGCATCTCTTCCACTCATACTTGACTACCTATTGGACCTTAAGCAATCCGGCCTTTCTTTCAGCTCCATCAGGGTCCATTTAGCTGCTATTACAACTTTTCATGACAAAATTGATGATACTTCTGTATTTGCTCATCCTATCACCAAGCGCTTCCTCAAGGGACTCCAAACCCTATACCCAGACATTAAACCACTTACCACCCCGTGGGACCTTCAGCTAGTACTATCTTGCCTAATTCAACAACCATTTGAACCCCTAGCCACGTGCTCCCTTTTACACCTCTCGAAGAAAACAGCATTTTTAGTGGCAATTACCTCCACCAGACAGGCAGGAGAAATAGCAGCTCTTATGGTAGACCCACCATATACGCTATTTTTCAAAGACAAGGTTACCCTCAGGTTACACCCCAATTTTCTTCCTAAGGTACACTCGTCATTCCACATTAATGAGCCGATACACTTACCGACCTTTTTCCCGAAGCCACATGCGAACTCGTTCGAAGCCTCAATACATACACTAGATGTACGCAGGGCCTTGTCCTTCTATTTGGATAGAACCAAACCTTTGAGAAATTCTTCCAGACTTTTTGTCTCCATCGCGGAGCGCTCCAAAGGTACGCCTATTTCTACCCAGAGACTTTCAAACTGGATTTCTCAGTGCATCCGGTTGTGCTATCAGATGAAGAAAGTTACACCTCCAGACGGCATCAGAACACACTCCACTAGATCTCTGGCTGCCTCTGTAGCATTCTTACGCAAAGTTCCCCTGGCTGATATCTGTAAAGCAGCCACCTGGTCCTCTGAGCACACATTTGTTAAACACTATGCCCTTACTCAAGGCCCTCTATCTGATATACGTTTGGGCAGGGCTGTACTATCTACGGCGTTCCTATCAGATCTGAAGTCCCTACCTCCTTAAGACACACGGCTTTAAAGTCACCTGGAGTGGAGCACCCACAGGGACATCTCTCTCGAAGAAGAGGAGGTTACTCACCCTGTGCAGTAACTAACGTTCTTTGAGATGAGTGTCCCTGTGGGTGCTCCACTACCCACCCTCCTCCCCTCTACTTCGGAGTTGGGGTAGCCTCCGTTGTAGAGAAGGAACTGAGGAGATTGGCTACGCATGCGTACTATTATCCTAGACTCACAGCGGGGGGCAGCCTCTGCGCATGCGTGGCCAGTACGAGTACTGCTACGAAAAATCTCCGAGCGAAGGCGCAGGGACGCACCAACACCTGGAGTGGAGCACCCACAAGGACGCTCATCTCGAAGAACGTCAGTTACTGCACAGGGTGAGTAACCTCCTCATTTGAGGCGAGCTATTACCACAGAGAATTTTTGTGAACACCCTGGGGGACCAGGAGAGTCTAAAAGGGAAAACCTCAATATTGACTGTGCTCTCCCCATAGTACAAATCTTAGGAAACACTTGTGGGAGGGGTGGATGGCTACGTGAAAGTAGGTGTCCTTAAGGTCAAGTACAACAACCCAGTCTCCTGGATCTAAGGATGGAATTAGGGTAGCTAATGTCACCATTCTGAAGTGCTGTGCTAGGACAGTTATTTTAAGTCAAGGATTGGTCTGCATCTTTCTTAGGAATAAGGAAGTAATTGGAATTGAACTCTCTTCTGATAACTCTGGTCGGGGTGGTTCTATTGCTCCCAGAAGAAGAGTCAACTTGTTTTAAGAGTTCCTCATGAGAAGGATGAAGGGTAGGGCTCGAGGGAGGAATAGGAATGGAAGTGGATCGTGTAGCTTCATTTGAAAACCTCCAGTATCCATTTGTCTGAGGTAATGTGCTCCTAGAAAGGTAGGTAGTGTGATAGTCTTCAAAGGGGAGGGGGTAGTTGCACAAAAGATGATCCATTGGAGTGAATTACTTTATGCCCTCAACCAAGGTGTCAAAAGTGCCTCTTAGAAGGAGGGGCTAATTGGGTAGAAGTATGGCTGGGAGATACCTGTTTTTGTAGGCTCCTGCTGCTTAGAGAAAGTGTGCTGATGGTACTGGAATGATCTCTAACTTTGAGCAGCTTGGGATCTACTAAAATGCCTTTTCATTACAGGCACATACATCCCCAGCGATTACAACACTGCTCTGGTGTCTGAGTAGGTGGAGAGAGGAGTCTTATGTTCACCGAAGAACATAGGCCCTTCAAACACAAGGTCTTCCACTGTTTTGAATTTTTCTTGGAAGACCTGAGGACTGGAGCTGGATATTCTTCTCGTGGCCATGGACCTGGAGGCTGTGTCAGCAGTATCTTGGGCAATTTACAGGGAGGCTTTCACAACCAACTATCCTTCAGCAGTGATAGATTGAAACTGATCTTTCTGGTCTTGTGGCAGGTGTCCAATAAAATGTGTAATTTGGAGTATGTGTTAATCATATTTTGCCATCAAGGCCTGGTAGTTGGCAATACGAAATTGGCAAGCAGCTGAGAAGCTCTTCCTTCCCGGCTAGTCCAGCTGTTTAGATTCTGTGTCAGATAGAGACAGTCCTGAGCAAGCTTGATGGTTCCTCATTAGTTGCATCCACTATAAGGGAATTGGGATTACAGGGGGATTAGTAGCACTCTATTCCTTTCAGCAAGATGTAGTATTTCACTGCCGGGTATGTATGGAAGATAAAGCCTCAGTGATTGTTAGGGTAATCCTTCCTTGAGGATTGATGTTCCAGATGTCCACCAAGGAATGTTTCAACTTTGGACTTCCTCTAGTGGGATCTGAAGTCAGTCTGCTAGCCTTTTCATGATGTCCTGTAAGGTCTTAAAATCATCAGAGATGAACAGGACTTTACAGATGGAGGTGAGATCTCCTTGGCATGAGACTCTTGCTCCTCTTGTATATCATCTGGTAGGAGAAGTGGGTGGTACCACTGTGCATGGTACCACAAGATGGTCTATAGGTGCCACTGGTGGGTACCAATACTTTCTCTTAGGCAGTGCTGGAGTTGGTCACCATTGGTCCCAGTGGAGGGAGATCAGGGATGGGACCCCATGATCAATCTCTGGACCTCCAGTAACTGATAGGTTACTGGGGGGATGCCTGTACAAAGATCTCAGAGGAATCTTCCCACGAACTAAGGTGTATGTGTGACAGGTTGCCTCCCTTAGAATGCCACCTGATTTGCTGAACCTGCCTGTTGTGCCAGCCTGGACACCCTTTTTACCTGTCTTGCTGAGCCAGGCTATTAAGCTGCTTCCACCGCACACACAGGCAGGGCCACACCCAACTGCAGAATGAAAAAGACATTGAGATCAGTTCAGGGAAGGCTCATCTTAAGGACTTGCCCCAGCACTCAGGTGTCCACCTCCCTTGGAATGCAGACCTAAAGGTATATTATGAAATCTGCCTCGTCCCTCAATGTGGAGGAAGGTATGCCCAGCCTCTTATCCCCCCCAATTATGAGTAGCACAAACTGGGTTATATTATAAACAAGAAATAAGTTTAACTACAAAAGGTGGATTTTAAGTGAATATAAGAGATAACAGACAACAAAGCAGATTCCTAAGCAAATCAAAACATGCAAGCTAAGCTTGTTTCACTAAAGAAATTGGTTACAAATACTAATTTCTTACCCTAGATATTGTTGCAGGCAGATTACAGAAAGTCTTGAAAGGCAGCTGCACTGGTCTCCAGCTTGAGACCTTAGGTATTACTACAAGCTAGATGCCCTTCCAGCTTGGCCTCAACCCTTCTCCCCCCAGTTCAGTTCTTGCTTCCAGGTGTTTTTCAGTGTCTCTTTGGAGGGGGAGGCAGAGAACCATGATTGTCATTCCCCTGCTTTATACAGCTCTTGTGTGCAGTGGGAACCCTTTGTCTCCCAGTGGAAGAACACGGGCATTCCAAGGGGTGGGTCCAGTACCATATGACTCAGACCCATGTCTCTGCAGGGCTGTGGCAGCCATTACTCGTAGGCTGGCTGAAGCATCCACAGGAAGACTAATCTTTTTCACATTCCATTGTCTTTGCTAATGGCCCATTAGCCCTGTCTGGCTTTTCCATTGTTGTACCTGAAGGGCTGGTTGGGGGTGATACCTTAAGTAACACATTTGAAATAGATATATAGTCAATATTCCTAACTTGATATATAGAAATTATACAGGCATTCAAATTGGATAATCACACTCAGTAAACCATAACCTTTCCAATGATATTTTACATGCACTATCTTGCATAAAGTATATCTCAGTTATGTCATTAATTTCACTCCATATTCTTCATGAAAATATGTTTGAAACATCACACTATGGGAGGGCCTTTCAATGTCCTAACTGGTACCAAAGACTAGAGACAAACAAATTGTAACTTGTTGCTTTTGTATTGGTACTGGGGAGGTAGATCTTCCCTAGTGACTCAAGTTCATCAGAGATAATAAGATCCTCTCACAAAAGGAACCTGAAAGGAATGGGAGGGTTCTGATAGCTTTCAAATGAAGTTTGGGTCAGTGCTGCCCGGTGAGATAGAGGCTGTCATGGTACTGTGGTGATCATAAAGTCCTCTCCCCTTTCAGAGGTATGGTGAGATACTGGTACTGGAGCACGGATAGTAGCCCTGTGTGTCTTGCAGTGACACATTGTGTCAGATGGTGCTGCTGCGGTAGTTGCTCTGAGAGTGGGAGCTATGTCCAAACAGGATTTCTTCTGCAATATGGACACCTCAGTACTGGAGTCGGTTATAATAATAATATATGGAGATATACCTATCTCATAGAACTTGAAGGGACCTTGAAGGTCATCGAGTCCAGTCCCCTGCCTTCTCTAGCAGGACCAAATATCATAGAATATCAGGGTTGGAAGGGACTTCAGGAGGTCATCTAGTCCAACCCCCTGCTCAAAGCAGGACCAATTCCCAACTAAATCATCCCAGCCAGGACTTTGTCAAGCCTGACCTTAAAAACCTCTAAGGAAGGAGATTCCACCACCTCCCTAGGTAACCCATTCCAGTGCTTCACCACCCTCCTAGTGAAAAAGCTTTCCTAATATCCAACCTAAACCTCCCCAACTGCAACTTGAGACCATTACTCCTTGTTCTGTCATCAGGTACCACTAAGAACAGTCTAGATCCATCCTCTTTGGAACCCCCTTTCAGATAGTTGAAAGCAGCTATCAAATCCCCCCTCATTCTTCTCTTCTGCAGACTAAACAATCCCAGTTCCCTCAGCCTCTCCTCATGTGCTCCAGCCCCCTAATCATTTTTGTTGCCCTCCGCTGGACTCTCTCCAATTTTTCCACATCCTTCTTGTAGTGTGAGGCCCAAAACTGGACACAGTACTCCAGATGAGGCCTCACCAATGCAGAATAGAGGGGAATGATCACGTCCCTCGATCTGCTGGCAATGCCCCTACTTATACATCCCAAAATGTACTGTCCTAGACTTTTTTTTTTTGCCCCAGATCCCTAAATGGCCCCCTCAAGGATTGAACTCACAATCCTGAGTTTAGCAGGCCAATGCTCAAACCACTGAGCTATCCCTCCCCCCAGTTGGAGCCTCTACTGTACCCATAAAGAGATGAGGTCTCCTGACAATGATCATCCCATCAGATTCAGTCCCTTTTCTTTGTTTCCTTGAGTGGAGAGGTATTTCCCTTTTTCTTATTGGCTAGTGCTGCAGATGAAGTAGCAACTGGGACCAAGGCAGCCTGTGCTGTAGAGGCCACTGTATAGGAGCTTAAGTCTAGTCTCTCTCTTTCTTGGATCTGCCATTGAAATCCAGACCGACCTTGTGATTTCCCCCAAACACTGCAGGCAACTAGAGTGTTCATCACTGTGGGGAAAGAACCTGTGGTAAGTCTCACAGGTCTTATAGCCCAAGGTCTTGGGCATGACAAAGTGTGCTTTGACATAAAAGATCAAAGAAAGAGGAGGGGAAGGAGGACCCCAACCAGTACAGTGCTAAATAAAGATGTAAACTGAAATAGTAGGTTTTTTTTTTTCTAAGCCCAATAAAGAATTCAAAGTGAAGGTGAGAAGCTGAATACAGTAGAAGGAACTGAGGTGCAGTGGGTTCACATCTCCCTTTATGCCCTTGTTCTGAGGATAAGGTGCTGCTCTGCATAGGCATGCTCCTACAGACACTACTTTGCAGTCTCCGACTGAGATCACAAGGGTGTGCACAAAGTGTACAGTGGACCACCCATACTGACATACTCCAAAAAAACTTTTTCCTTAACTTCCCTTTTATTACAGCAGCTCCTCTCCAATAAATAGTAAAGTTACATAGAGAAGTGATAGATGCTGCTGTGATTCTTCTACATAATGAAGTAGCTTTCACTCTCAAATACTGTGACTGAAGATTGTAGAGTACAGTGATAATCCGAAACAATATAATATCAAAGTCAAAGATGGAAGAAAAGCACATGATCACACCACAGGAGTGTGGGCTTCAACAGCTGAACTAGTTCCATAACCTCCCTGCCTCAATTTCTCCATCTGTAAAGTGGGGGGCAATTCTTCTGCTTATAGCAGTGATAAGATGTAGTGCTTAACTGGTTGGTATTAAATATAAAACAACTCCTATGTAGTATGAGACAGTTCCTTCCCCTGTATGCCTGTTGTGCTGACTTGGGCCTTTCTAAGAAAACATGTTAACTGGATAAACAGTAGCAGTTCCCTCTACCACCTTGAAGGAGTTAAGATTTTGCTAGGAGCTAGTAGACATTGGAAAATGTTAAATTTTAGAAATAGTCACAGATGATAGTAAAAAAAAAATACTGAGGTAACTAGATCAAACACTATGAATTCTGCCCATCATATAGCAATTGTTCCATGGGTGCTGGGCCACTTCACCACCATGAAAATGTTATCAAGCAAGACATTAAGTTTTCACTACATTATACCTTTCTTCCTTAAAAGAAAGCCCAACAAACTATGACATCAGTAATTACGAGGTGAGAAAATGGAAGTTTAGCAAAAACAGACTCAAGCCATTGGAACGGGTAGTTATAGTCAGGTAGCAAGGCCTATACAGTAGGCACTGGAAAGTTTATGGCACATTCAAATTGGACACTTCAAAGAATAAGACTCAAGAGATTCAGGCGCTAGTATTTAAAAGAATGTATTAAATGGAACAATCAATCAAACTTACCAGGAGTCTGTAATTGAACAGTGTTCTAAGAATAATGCAGGATCTGCTAGAAGTCCACCAAAATAACTAGTTAAGCAGAGTTTTCCTTCAAAATAAGGTGGCATTAAAATAAGCATTTTAAAATGGGCAAACAAGGGAGAAAAAGAAATAAGACGTAATTCACTATGCTACATTAACAAAATAGACAAAGTACACCAGAAAGGACATTGTAAAAGCAGAGGCAGAAGAGCTAAATCCAGAAAGGGATTTGGGTGCCCAGTGTTATGACACCTAACTTTTAGGTGCCCTGTTGTCCAATGGAATCCTCAGCCCAACGTAAGTGTCCAGGCTCCTCATACAATGCATGGGGTGAGTTAGGCACTTAAGAATGGGATTCACAGAAGCCAGCATGCTGAGTGGGGAGCTGCTTGAAGCTCCCCCCTTCAAGGGAGTCAGGTGCCTATCTCTGCTTGGGGATTCACAGCTGTGAACCTCTTCTTGGAGTTGGGGCTAACCTGATACACATGCCTTTCTCAAAAAGTAGACACCCTCCCATCCCCTTCTAGCTACAGCAGTTAGGCACTCAGTTCAGAGATAGGGGACCTGTTTCAAGGTCCCTCCCCCCTCCCTGCTTGATTTGGAGCAGGGACATGCACTTGGGTCTCCCATATCCCACATGACTGCCCTAACCACCAGCTATAGTCTCTTTCTCTCTGGCCCAATTAATATTTATACAAAGTGGAACAGCTTCCACAGGGGACAGACAAAGACCCATCTGTGAATATCCCATAGCCTGAGGGGGGGTTAGGGCACTCAACTGGGATGTGGGAGGTCCAAGTTCCTGCTCTAAATCAAGCATACTGTGAATTTGAAAACAGGTCTCCCACCTCCCAGTAGAGTGCCCTAATCACTCTTGGGTATTCTAACACACACACACACACACAGCAATCTGGATGGCCCCAGCTCTCTTTTGTGGGAAGTGCGATCTGGTTAATGTGCTGAATCACTGGATGCAGCCCTGCACCTGAAAATTGGGAAAGACCTAGTTTGTGAATTTTGCTGGGTCTTAGGCATGAGTTAGGGGGTCAAGCAGCTCGGCTGGGTCAGAACTTAAGTGGTTTTGAACATGCTCATTCGTGGGAATTTAGGCCCCTACAGGCTTAGGGAGCAGCTGAGTGGAGTTCTGAGGATCATCTGGGCACCTAACTGTTGGACTTAGGTTCCTAAATTCCTGTGTAGATCTAGCCCAATTCCTCTCTACTCCTGTCTGCTGAGAGAGGAATTGGAGCGTGCATTTAAGCTCTTCAATACACATGGCCCATAGATAAGTCTTTACTAAACACCCAAAATACTGGTATGATGAGAGCATGTTCTATAAGGAGAAATGAAAAGCTTGCTACAGTAGGTACTAAGAACAGAGAACAGTTTATAAATGCTAGATATTTCCAGGTGGTTACTAAGTCATTAAAATTCTGAATCATGCTGTAAGACAATGAAAAATATGCCCAGAAAAGCTGAACAACTTTGGGAGACGTTGCTCTAAAGAAGGACTATGGTAACCCTCGAGACTACTACGTTAGAACTAGGTGAGCAATCTTGAGAGCCATAAATAAGCCATTTCATATATGAGACATAATGTGCTAACATTAATTACTTTAAAAACTCTTAGGTCACTATCATTTTGTTCCTTTATGTTCCCCTCTCATTTGATAAGGAGCTAGAAGGCAGTTCTTTGATAAGACAATTGAGCTTATCCATCTCATTGCCTCCCATCCTTCTGTGACAAATCCATAAAGGGAGTACCATTTTTCCTATCCCAAGATTGTCAGAACAGAAATCAGGCTCTGTACTACTTCATGGCAGGAAGCAGTAGTGTGGATCGTTCACGTGTGCCTCAATCTTTATGTTCTGCCTCATGTACAGAGTAATAAAGTGAAAATGTCAAGATCCCCAAACTGCAATCCTGTCCTTGATGCTGGACCTGTCATTTCGCTTTGGAGCTTTGAAACCCACACTCCTCAGTTGATATAAATGAGGTAACCCACAACTTACTGCCTTGTACAAGTATGAAGGAAAAGCATCCACAAATTAAACAAAAGCGTTTTCTTTCAGATGCAAGATAAACAAAACAAATATTTATTTTAACATTCTTCTTCTTCCATATTTATGAAAACAGCTCTGAACAAAAAACCACACCTGAGTATTTCAGGCATTCCACACAATTACTGTATGTAGAAAGAACAAGATGAGGCAAATTAACATGCCAGAACAAAATTAAAAAACAAAACCAAAAACCACCTTTCCTCTTCGGATACTGTAGTCTTCATCAAAAGCTCTCTATATAGTATCCCTGGAAACACAAAAACTAGTGTCAAATTTAGATAATAAAACAGCTACTTCCTCCTTATCTGGTAGGCTCCTTAACTAAGGAGTCTAAACTACTAGCAGGTACAGAAAGAACAGTCCATACTGCCTCATTAATACATTGTGCACTGGTGTAGATTCCCTCTGCTTTCACTAATTACTATAAAGGTAATCATAGGACAACATATTACAATATATAAGACTATAAAGACAAGAATGACTGGTTTAGTCACCATAATTAACCAGTGAAGCAAACTAACAAGCAAAGAAAGACTGTAATAGGAAATATGCCACCATGCACCAAGGCATATCATGTAACAAGATTTTGAAATGAATGTTTTATCTATCAATGTTTAACAGAAAAAGTATCTTACTAGCTATGGGGAAAAAGTCTGCCCAGAATATGGGAGCTGAAGAGGTTCTAGTGGAGGAAGCAGCTTGGTTCTTGCAGATGCAACCTGTCACTACTGTTTGTATAGAGAATACTGTAATATTGCCAGTCAGTTGCAATTTCACCTTTTTCTTCAGTGATTATCTGGATTACAAGCAGGCTATAAAAGTCTCTCTTTCCTCTGTACGCTGGTTGAACTTAATTGCTTGTTCCAGTCCTTGTTGGCTCTCAAACTAGACCCTAGACTTCAGGTCAGGTTTAAGCAAACAGACAAGGATTTGCTCCTCAAAAGAACCAAGAGCTGCTTTTGACTGTGTGAAAGCAGGCAGTACGGACTGTGTAGCTAGCATCTGATCACAAGAATATACAGTTGTCCTGCAGTGGATTTTTTTCTATATTATATGCATTTTGTTTACATATTTATTATAAAATAACTATTTGTCATTTACATTAACACCCAAAAGGTATAAAAAACGCTAGTTCTGGTCAGATGATTATTTAAAAAAAACAACAATTGAGCTCATGGCCTAATAAATATTAGATTTTAAAAATCTTACTTTTTGTAATTGCCTAAAGTGACACTTCAAGTTTACTGTACTTACATATGTCATTGATCTAAGTCTGCTAATCCCATTTCTACCAGCTTCATGTGAACTAAGCATCGTTCATCTTCATACAAAAACACAGTGTTCTCTGGAGACTGAGTCTGGAAATCAGAAATTTTCAGTAGTACAGAAAGATCTGTTTCAAGTAGTAAGAGTTGACTGAATGCTGCAATTATTCTTCTACATCTATACTGCAGTAATGTCTAGAGGCCAACCAGGCTGAAGCTCTATTGGGCTAGGTACTGTATATATGGAAAAGGGCAGTCCCTGTCCCAAACAACTTATAGTCTAAAAGACAAGACACACCAGGTGGATGAGATAAACAAGAGGGCTGGGGTAGAAAAGACAGTTGCAAAAATAAGTGAATCATTAGTTTAATTCCATTACGTAGAAAAAAAATGGCAATGATGCTAAACTTAAAATTTGATGATAGGAATTAAACAAAAAAGGAAAAAAACCCTTAGTTATCTAATCTGTTAATTTGAGAGTGAACATAAAATAGTGACGAATATGACAGTACTGCGTGAACTAAGCCTGATCTCTATTACAAGTTTTTTTTTTTAAGTCAATGTAAGTTTTCACTTTGCGTATATGATGAAAGTTACAATGTTTTGGAAGGAAATTTTTTAGGTAAATGCTAAACTGAGGATAACGACTGTAGAACACAAATGGCTATTCGGAAATTAAAATTTGTTGTTTTATGTTAAATAGCATATTCCCACATAAAATTGTTAACTGATAGTAGTAAGGTTCCTTCAGTGACTAATGCAACCTGTAGCCAAACTACCCAGTAAGAATTTTTTTTTTAAACCACTTGACATTAAAAATACTGAAGTAACTTGAGGTGGTTTTATACAAATATTCCATTACCTTTAGATTTCAGAAAATTGGTTAATGACAATGTTAACAGTTTACAAACATCCCAAACTCAGATCCACAAGGCATACAAGTTTTCAATAAATAGAGTAGCCAGAATTCAGAGCGTGTTGAAGGTAAGTGGAAGAAACAAAGAAAAGGGGGCAGGTGGAGGAGGCAGACAGGAGGGAAAAAGATTGAAAGTAATGTTGGTGTGGATGGATACAGCTTGCTCAGGAAGGATAGACAGGGGAAAAAGGGAGGAGGTGTTGCCTTATATATTAAAAATGTACACACTTGGACTGAGGTAGAGATGGACATAGGAGACGGAAGTGTTGAGAGTCTCTGGGTTAGGCTAAAAGGGGTAAAAAACAAGGGTGATGTCATGCTAGGAGTCTACTACAGGCCACCTAACCAGGTGGAAGAGGTGGATGAGGCTTTTTTTAAACAACTAACAAAATCATCCAAAGCCCAAGATTTGGTGGTGATGGGGGACTTCAACTATCCGGATATATGTTGGGAAAATAACACAGCGGGGCACAGACTATCCAACAAATTCTTGGACTGCATTGCAGACAACTTTTTATTTCAGAAGGTTGAAAAAGCTACTAGGGGTGAAGCTGTTCTAGACTTGACTTTAACAAATAGGAAGGAACTCGTTGAGAATTTGAAAGTAGAAGGCAGCTTGGGTGAAAGTGATCATGAAATCATAGAGTTTGCAATTCTAAGGAAGGGTAGAAGGGAGAACAGCAAAATAGAGACAATGGATTTCAGGAAGGCGGATTTTGGTAAGCTCAGAGAGCTGATAGGTAAGGTCCCATGGGAATCAAGACTGAGGGGAAAAACAACTGAGGAGAGTTGGCAGTTTTTCAAAGGGACACTATTAAGGGCCCAAAAGCAAGCTATTCCGCTGGTTAGGAAAGATAGAAAATGTGGCAAAAGACCACCTTGGCTTAACCACGAGATCTTGCATGATCTAAAAAATAAAAAGGAGTCATATAAAAAATGGAAACTAGGACAGATTACAAAGGATGAATATAGGCAAACAACACAGGAATGCAGGGGCAAGATTAGAAAGGCAAAGGCACAAAATGAGCTCAAACTAGCTAAGGGAATAAAGGGGAACAAGAAGACTTTTTATCAATACATTAGAAGCAAGAGGAAGACCAAAGACAGGGTAGGCCTACTGCTTAGTGAAGAGGGAGAAACAGTAACAGGAAACTTGGAAATGGCAGAGATGCTTAATGACTTCTTTGTTTCGGTCTTCACCGAGAAGTCTGAAGGAATGCCTAACCTAGTGAATGCTAATGGGAAGGGGGTAGGTTTAGCAGATAAAATAAAAAAAGAACAAGTTAAAAATCACTTAGAAAAGTTAGATGCCTGCAAGTCACCAGGGCCTGATGAAATGCATCCTAGAATACTCAAGGAGCTAACAGAGGAGGTATCTGAGCCTCTAGCTATTATCTTTGGAAAATCATGGGAGACGGGAGAGTTTCCAGAAGACTGGAAAAGGGCAAATATAGTGCCCATCTATAAAAAGGGAAATAAAAACAACCCAGGAAACTACAGACCAGTTAGTTTAACTTCTGTGCCAGGGAAGATAATGGAGCAAGTAATTAAGGAAATCATCTGCAAACACTTGGAAGGTGGTAAGGTGATAGGGAACAGCCAGCATGGATTTGTAAAGAACAAATCATGTCAAACCAATCTGATAGCTTTCTTTGATAGGATAACGAGTCTTGTGGATAAGGGAGCAGCTGTGGATGTGGTATACCTAGACTTTAGTAAGGCATTTGATACGGTCTCGCATGATATTCTTATCGACAAACTAGGCAAATACAATTTAGATGGGGCTACTATAAGGTGGGTGCATAACTGGCTGGATAACCGTACTCAGAGAGTTGTTATTAATGGTTCCCAATCCTGCTGGAAAGGCATAACGAGTGGGGTTCCGCAGGGGTCTGTTTTGGGACCGGCTCTGTTCAATATCTTCATTAACGACTTAGATATTGGTATAGAAAGTACGCTTATTAAGTTTGCGGATGATACCAAACTGGGAGGGATTGCAACTGCTTTGGAGGACAGGGTCATAATTCAAAATGATCTGGACAAATTGGAGAAATGGTCTGAGTTAAACAGGATGAAGTTTAACAAAGACAAATGCAAAGTGCTCCACTTAGGAAGAAAAAATCAGTTTCACACATACAGAATGGGAAGAGACTGTCTAGGAAGGAGTACGGCAGAAAGGGATCTAGGGGTTATAGTGGACCACAAGCTAAATATGAGTCAACAGTGTGATGCTGTTGCAAAAAAAGCAAACGTGATTCTGGGATGTATTAACAGGTGTGTTGTGAGCAAGACATGAGAAGTCATTCTTCCGCTCTACTCTGCTCTGGTTAGGCCTCAGCTGGAGTATTGTGTCCGGTTCTGGGCACCGCATTTCAAGAAAGATGTGGAGAAATTGGAAAGGGTCCAGAGAAGAGCAACAAGAATGATTAAAGGTCTTGAGAACATGACCTATGAAGGAAGGCTGAAAGAATTGGGTTTGTTTAGTTTGGAAAAGAGAAGACTGAGAGGGGACATGATAGCAGTTTTCAGGTATCTAAAAGGGTGTCATAAGGAGGAGGGAGAAAACTTGTTCACCTTAGCCTCTGAGGATAGAACAAGAAGCAATGGGCTTAAACTGCAGCAAGGGAGGTCTAGGTTGGACATTAGGAAAAAGTTCTTAACTGTCAGGGTGGTTAAACACTGGAATAAATTGCCTAGGGAGGTTGTGGAATCTCCATCTCTGGAGATATTTAAGAGTAGGTTAGATAAATGTCTATCAGGGATGGTCTAGACAGTATTTGGTCCTGCCATGCGGGCAGGGGACTGGACTCGATGACCTCTCGAGGTCCCTTCCAGTCCTAGAATCTATGAATCTATGTGGGAGGGTTGCATGAGTTTGCATGTGTCAGTGGCTATCCAATGGATAGGGACAGAGAATAAAATGACTGACGGAGAGGCAGCTCAACCCCCCCCCAAAAACCTAGATTTTTATTATGCACTTCCTTGATCTTCCCATCAAAGTGACCCCTACAATCCCCTGTGATAAATGTGTCACATTTTCACTTTGAATATCTGGGTACCTTAACAGGAGAACGAGGAGGAATGTTAGGGCACAGCGGAAAGGCAAGGAGAAGTGGGGGAGGGAGGGAAGGAGGCAGTACATTTTTAGTACTTATAGACCTATTGTTTATTTTGGGCACCGGACACCGCTAACCCAAATGGAAATGTGAAGCATAAAAGCAAGAATGATAGTTTCTAGTGGAAGAGTAATAAAGGAGGTTAAAATCATGCAGGCAGGAGGGCTTGGGAAGTGGGCTGTCTGTAATACAGTGAAGAAAATTCCTATGCACTTGATCCTCTGCCTTTAATGTTGTGATGCTTCTGAAAAAATGGTTTTGAGTCTAATTTTTTTAAACCAAAGAACAAGATTCACAATAAATCTTGTATAAGGTTCAGACATTTCATTGAAAATGTTAAAAACCAAGATAACTCATGTTTGGCAGGAAATAAAAGGAAAAACTTACCACTGTGGAAGCATAGAGCTTTTTGCCTTGAAGACAGTCCATCATGGCCCATAATGCTTGCATGCTCCATTCAGGGCAATATGGAATTCTCTTTTTTTCTGTATCATATAAAGGAGGTTTAAATCCAGCCAATAGAACTTTTACTGCTTGAACAGGATATTGCATAAGGTGAGAAGGAATCTGACGTAATCTAAATCAAAATGAAAATCCTTGTCTAAAAACATGCAAGACAACAATGCAATAGTTAATCACTACCTAGAACTAAAATATGTTAATGAGGGATAGCTCAATGATTAGGGAACTAGCCTAGGATTTGGGAGACCTGGGTCCAAGTCCCTGCTCTGCCACTGGCTTCCTGTGTAACATCAGGCAAGTCATAAAGCCTCTCTGAGCATTAGTTTCCCATCTATAAAATGGGGATAGTAGTACTGCCCTACCTCACAGGGGCGTTGGGAGGGAGGTGCTCGGATACTAAGGAATGGGGTCTGGCCATATAAGTACCTAAGGCAGACAGGAACAGTTTTAGCTTGCATCTGTACTTCTACTTTTAAAAAAAAATATTAGATCTTGATAAATTTAAGTTTAAAAAACTGAATTATGCACTTACCTGCTTGTTGGTAATTTTTCAGATGATCCATAGTCAACAAATTCAACCAAAATATTAACAGGGTCAAATTCTTTAATAGAGAGTAGTTTTGCTCTATACCACAAGCCATCACTGTATTCTGCCAGGCAAGGCATTTCTGTAAGAAGGAAAAAGCACGCTATTTAATCCAAAATTTAGCACATACGCTATCAGGGCTGTAAAACAATTTGTATTATACTATCAAGTTTTATTTTCTGTCCTCTAATTCATGTTTTTTTTAAATAGAATCCATACTTTTTAAAAAAAGACACACAGTAACTGGAAAAAAATTAAATGAATTTAGAAAGGAATGGTTACTTACCTTATAGCAAGTGAAGACTACTTACTTGTAACGGGAGTTCTTTGAGATGGACTCTGCATAATTAATCATGGGATGCACTGCAGGAACAGGTTTCAGAAAAAAGAACAGGAGTACTTGTGGCACCTTAGAGACTAACAAATTTATTAGAGCATAAGCTTTCGTGGGCTACAACCCACTTCTTCGGATGCATATTGAGTGAAACATATCGAAGAGATATATATACACACATACAGAGAGCATGAACAGGTGGGAGTTGTCTTACCAACTCTGAGAGGCCAATTAAGTAAGAGAAAAAAACTTTTGAAGTGATAATCAAGGTAACCAAGTACAGACAGTTTGATAAGAAGCAAGTGTGAGAATACTTACAAGGGGAGATAGATTCAATGTTTGTAATGGCTCAGCCATTCCCAATCCCTATTTAGCCCGGAGTTGATTGTGTCTAGTTTGCATATCAATTCCAGCTCAGCAGTCTCTCGTTGGAGTCTGTTTTTGAAGTTTTTCTGTTTTAAGATAGCCACCCGCAGGTCTGTCATAGAATGGCCAGACAGGTTAAAGTGTTCTCCCACTGGTTTTTGAGTATTATGATTCCTGATGTCAGATTTGTGTCCATTAATTCTTTTGCGTAGAGACTGTCCGGTTTGGCCAATGTACATGGCAGAGGGGCATTGCTGGCACATGATGGCATATATCACATTGGTAGATGTGCAGGTGAACGAGCCCCTGATGGTATGGCTGATGTGATTAGGCCCTATGATGGTGTCACTTGAATAGATATGTGGACAGAGTTGGCATCGGGCTTTGTTACAAGGATAGGTTCCTGGGTCAGTGTTTTTGTTCAGTGATGTGTGGTTGCTGGTGAGTATTTGCTTTAGGTTGGGGGGTTGTCTGTAAGCAAGGACAGGTCTGTCTCCCAAGATCTGTGAGAGTAAAGGATCATCTTTCAGGATAGGTTGTAGATCTCTAATGATGCGCTGGAGAGGTTTTAGTTGGGGGCTGAAGGTGACAGCTAGTGGTGTTCTGTTATTTTCTTTGTTGGCCCTGTCTTGTAGGAGGTGACTTCTGGGTACTCGTCTGGCTCTGTCAATCTGTTTTTTCACTTCAGCAGGTGGGTATTGTAGTTTTAAGAATGCTTGATAGAGATCTTGTAGGTGCTTGTCTCTATCTGAGGGATTGGAGCAAATGCGGTTATATCTTAGAGCTTGGCTGTAGACAATGGATCGTGTGGTGTGTCCTGGATGGAAGCTGGAGGCATGTAGGTAAGTGTAGCGGTCAGTAGGTTTCCGGTACAGGGTGGTATTTATGTGACCATCGCTTATTAGCACAGTAGTGTCCAGGAAATGGACCGCTTGTGTGGATTGATCTAGGCTGAGGTTGATGGTAGGATGGAAATTATTGAAATCATGGTGGAATTCCTCAAGGGCTTCTTTTCCATGGGTCCAGATGATGAAGATGTCATCAATGTAGCGCAAGTAGAGTAGGGGCGTTAGGGGACGAGAGCTAAGGAAGCGTTGTTCTAAGTCCGCCATAAAAATGTTGGCATACTGTGGGGCCATGCGGGTACCCATAGCAGTGCCGCTGACTTGAAGGTATATATTGTCCCCAAATGTGAAATAGTTGTGGGTGAGGACAAAGTCACAGAGTTCAGCCACCAGGTTAGCTGTGACATTATCGGGGATACTGTTCCTGATAGCTTGTAGTCCATCTTTGTGTGGAATATTGGTGTAGAGGGCTTCTACGTCCATAGTGGCCAGGATGGTGTTTTCTGGAAGATCACCGATGGATTGTAGTTTCCTCAGGAAGTCAGTAGTATCTCGAAGATAGCTGGGAGTGCTGGTAGCGTAGGGTCTGAGGAGAGAGTCCACATAACCAGACAAGCCTGATGTTAGGGTGCCAATGCCTGAGATGATGGGGCGTCCAGGATTCCCAGGTTTATGGATCTTGGGTAGCAAATAGAATGTCCCTGGTCGGGGTTCTAGGCATGTATCTGTACAGATTTGTTCCTGTGCTTTGTCAGGGAGTTTTTTTAGCAGATGGTGTAGTTTCTTTAGGTAATCCTCAGTGGGATCAGAGGAACAGTTCACTAAGAGACTGACCTACAGAGGTCACAGCAGAGAGGCAGGTGGCAGCAGAAGGTAATTGACGGGCGGCTGGCGAAAGTGGCAAGCAGTTGGCTGGCAGGGTAGCCAGGCAACAAGGAACAGCAGACTGGCAGGGCGGCCAGGAACCACAGGTGGCGGGGCGGCCAGGCGGTGAGGAACCGAGGCTGGCAGGGCAGCCAGTGGAGAGGAACTGTGGCTGGCGGGGTGGCCAGCCAGAGCAAGTGCTCAGATGAAGGAGCAAGCAGGGTGCCTTCTTCCCTGGGTAGGAGGTAAACTCACACAGATGCACCTCTGAACCCTGGGTCCTCACTGACCAAGGACAACCACTGTGAATGGCGTATGGTGAGCGAGTAGAGGAGAGCACAGCAAAGGGACTTTTGGTTGTAGAACTCAAGAACATGAGGCAGAAGAGACTGCCCCACGCACTCTGGGATGGGTGTTCTGCTCAGAGTTTTATGTTTATGAATCCTGCTTGTGGCATTTTCCCTAATGGATGTTGCGTGACTTCCCTCCTTTCATTAAAAGTTTCTTTTCTACACTCAGACTCTGTGCTTGCAAAAGGGGAAGTGTTACCTCTCAGAGGCGCCCAGGGGTGGTATGTAATTTTCCCAGGTTACTGGGTGGAGGCTGAAGCCAGTTCTGTGTTGTATTGTTGAAAAGAAACCCCTAGATATTGAACCCGGCCCTGGTTGCTGCCGGCTTCACCTGGCAGAAGGGTTACATGTACGTCTGACATGTCACAGTTGCTAAGACAGCCATGCAGTGCCCCACATGGCTGGGGCTTCCACTGTCAGCCCAGGGTAGGCTGGGACTCTTGCTGTCCCCTTTAGCCCCTTTCCCTGACTCACAGGTGTACACAGCCCTGTTGCATGAATCCAAGCCGCCCAGGGCTGACAGTTGAAGCTCTTAAAAAGCACACAGCTCGCGCCTCCCTTGACACATTTCCGTGCGCCCCAAGTTTGAGAACCGCTGAGTTAAGGCAATAATGCAATGAGCCTACAAGTCTCAAGGCCTGTAAAAAAAATCTTAGCTAAACTAATTAAGGCATAAGCCCCAAAAAGCCTTATTGTAAGTATAACCAAAAGTGATCTTAAAAGATCATAAGTTAGCACAGCATAGACTGCCACAAAGACTAAACTGCTGGTAGGTACCTACAAGTTGCTATTTATAGCAGCTTGGAATATTTTTAGTTCGGGAAGTCAGCAGATCTCTGACCACAAGAATGCCGTGGTTATTGATGCATATGCTAATAAGCTTGAGGTAAAAGGATGAATAACCTATGGGAGAAGAGCATCCCAGCATTAGTAGGGTGAGGAAATACAAATAAGGGGAGAACCTCCTACTGAACATGCATTAGGCATAGTGGCCTCAGCATCACACATTATAAAAGTTGTATCCCAGTCTGTGTGCTTTGAGAGGGAGGGATGAAGTCCCTGGGAGATGCCAAGATGATGATGGTGATGAATAAGATAACTCAGACTTTGAGGCCAGAAGGGACCATCATGATCATCTAGTCCAGGGTTTCTCAACCCGTGGGTCAGGACTAGTGACACCAGATAGCAAGTTTGAAAAATCGGGATGGGGGCGGAGGGTAATAGGCACCTGTATAAGACGAAGCTCTGAATATCGCGACTGTCCCTATAAAATCAGGACATCTGGTCACTCTAGTCAGAACCCAAAATTGGGTCACCAGAATGTTTCAAAGGGTCACACGGCAGCTCCTGTGACTTCTGTCTCACAGGGCTGGCTGGGCTCGCCTACCCAGCTCCAGGCATTGTGATCTCTGGAGTCCCAGCACCACTCAGGTTTGGCCCAGCCATCATGATGATGGGAGTCCGGTTAGGCCAAATTTGAATGAGTGGCACTGCAACTCCATGAGCTAGGTCACACCACCACTCTCACAAATTTGGTGCAGTTGGGGGGAGGGCAA
The DNA here is from genome assembly GCF_002925995.2 of Terrapene triunguis. NCBI lineage: Eukaryota > Metazoa > Chordata > Testudines > Emydidae > Terrapene > Terrapene triunguis. The sequence goes on along the minus strand of NW_020664489.1, from coordinate 5,851,310 downwards.
ACTGGAGCAGCACTGCAACCCCAGTGGTTGCAATACCCTGAGCTGAGAGCCAAGACCAGCCAACTCTACAGCACAGGAGCCACCACTGTGGGGTGAGTGCTGGGCAGGACACCCTCCTCCCACCCCCCGGGAGGCAGGACCTGACCAAAACCACCCAGGGACTCCACCCCCAGACTATTTACTGGGTCGCGACAGGCCATAAAGAGTTACAAATGGGTCCTGAGCCAAACAAGTTTGAGAACCATTGATCTAGTTTGACCTCCTGCACATCACAGGCCACAAAACCTCACTCACCCCCTCCTGTAATAGACCCATAACCTCTGGCTGGGTTACTGAAGTCCTCAAATCACAATTTAAAGACAAAGTTACAGAGAATCCACCATTTATTCTAGTTTAAAACAGCAACTGACCTGTGCGCCATGCTGCAGAAGGCGGCAAAACCCCCCCATGGTCTCTGCCAATCTGACCTGAGGAAAAATTCCTTCTTGACCTCAAATATGGTGATCACTTGAACCCTGAGCATGTCGGCAAGCCCACCAGCCAGACACCTGGGAAAGCATTCTCTGTAGTAACTCAGAGCCCTGCCCATCTAGTGCCCCATTTCTGGCCACTGGGGAGTTTTGCTATTAGCAGTCACAGATGGGCCACAAGCCATTGTAGGCAATCTCATCATACCATCCCATCCATAAAACTTATCAAGCTCAGTCTTGGAACAAATTTAAGTTTTTTGTCCCCACTGCTCCCCTTTGGAGGCTATTCCCAAACTTTGTTCCTCTGATGGTCAGAAACCTTCATCTAATTTCAAGCCTCAGCTTGTTGATGGCCAGTTTATATCCATTTATGCTTGTGTCCACATTGTTACTGAACTTAAAAAACTCCTTCTCCCTCCCTGGTATTTATCCTTGTGATGTACTTGTAGAAAGCAATCGTATCTCCGCTCAGCTTTCGTTTGGTTTGGCTAATCAAGCCAAGCTCCTTGGTAGGTTTTCCATTCCTCTGATCATCCCAGTACCCCTTCTCTGCACCTGTTCCAGTTTGAATTCATCTTTCTTAAACATGGGAGACCAGAAATGTGCATAGTATTCCAGATGAGGTTTCACCAGTGCCTCGTATAATGGCAATAACACTTCACTCTCTCTACTGGAAATACACACCCTGATGCATCCTAGGATTTCAGGTTGTTTTGCAAGGGATGGTGGAAGCATATGGATGCTCAGCTCTTTCTGTATAATCTCTACCTACTTCGTGGGGCTAGAGTGTAAGAATTTGCTAACTATATTAATAAAACTATTATAAATATAGTACGATTTCCTAAGTGTGAATGATACAACCATGCACATCAGTGCTCCCAACTGAACAGTAATTCGGTAATACTGGCCTGGTACAAGAATCTATCGAATTTCAGAGTGCTAATTGTGGAAATTAAATCAGTAACATAATCAATATACAATCAAATACATACAGAACTCCAAGTAGCAGCCCTACAGATCTCTCTACAACTGGAATATGTCTAAGGCATACTCCAGCAAGAGTAGAACAGATGCTAGCTTATAGCTTTTCTCTATGCACTATCCAACCCATCTAGATAATGTCTATGAAGAGACAGTGAGTCTCTTATGGTTGTCTGCACATGAAACAGAGACTAGAAATCCTAAATTCCTTGGTTCTGTTAAGATAGTAACGCAGAGCACTTTTAGCATCCAAAGTATGTAGCTTTAACTCACCTATATAAGCATGAGACCTAGAGAAAAATATTGGCAGATTGTTTGATTAAGGTGAAAGATACCACATGGGAAGGAAACTAGGGTTAGGGCAAAATATCACCTTATTTTTGTGAAAGACAATGGATGAAAGATCAGCCACGAGGGCATGTAGTTCATTCATCTAGCCAATGTTATGGCTATGATGAAAGCTATTCTGATAGATAGGGGAAACAGAGAACACTGCTATAGGCTCAAAGGCAGGCTTCATAAGCTGAGTAAGGACTAAATTGAGATCTCATGACAGTACTGGATTCTTTATTGGTGGCTACATTTCAGCAAGTCCCGTTGTTAATTTGTTTACTGTATCGTGTAAAGACTGGTTTATTATCTATCAATGCATGGTGGACAGCTACTACGTGAACTTTCAAAGGAGGAGAGGGAAAGTCATGAAAGCTTTAACTCAAGTACATATTCAAGAATAGATTGAACTGGTGCTACGGGTGGATTTGTAAGTTTCTCACTCATCCACTTCACAAATCTGGTCCATTTGAGATCGTAGTACCTTCTAGTTGACTGTTTTCTACTTAATCAATATTTACTGCACTTGTAATGGACAAGATTTCTCAAGGTCCATTAGAGTCTTATAGCTCATGAAGTGAGGTCTGCATGTTAAGAGGGTCTAGGTAGACATCAGCTCAACATGAGGGAAGTGTTTAAGTCAGAAAGGCTAACAACCACTGCTGTTTTGGCCCATGCTGGGACAACAAAAATTATTTTGGCTCTGTCTCTTCCTATCTTTATCCCCCTCTGGTGAAAAGGAAGGCACAGAGCAGAACTTCTACCCTAACCAGGAGAAAGATGTCTGATATGGATAGACTTTCTCTCGGCTCCTGAAAAGAACACATGACATGACACTTTGCATTTTGTATTGTTATGAGCAAATCTTAACCCCACAGGGTAAAGATCTTGTCTATCGTGGATTTGTTTAATGACCACTCATGCAGTTCCATTACATCTCTGCTCAGCTGATCTGCCAGTCTGCTGTCCTAGCCTACTAGCTGTAGAACTAAGAGATAAATGTGCTGGATACACCAATCCCACAGCACAACTGCCACCTTGCATAACTGGGAAGAATGAGCTTTCCCTCCCCATTTGCTGACTTACTACATTGCTATCACATTTTATGTGATAATTTGCACTATATTGCTGTAGATGTGAAGTAGAAAAGAGTTGAGAGCCCAACATATTAGTCTCAATCCCATGATATTTATATAATCTCTTTTCTTGAGAATTTCAATGACCATGAACTGTCATTTTGTTCAAATTCACTTCCCATCTTCCACTATAATAATAATGGGAGATTTCAACTATCTCCATATTGACTGGGTACATGTCACCTCAAGACAGAATGCAGAGATAAAGTTTATGACTGCTTTTTGGAGCAGCTAGTCACAAAAGGAGAGGCAATTCTTGATTTAGTTCTAAGTGGAGCACATGATCTGAATTTCTTGGTAATAGTGACAATATAAATAAATTTAACATCCCTGTGGTGGGAAAAACACCACAGCAGCCTACCATAGTAGGATTTAATTTCAGAAAAGGGAACTACACAAAAATGAGGAAATTAGTTAAACAGAAATAAAAAGGTACAGTGTCAAAAGTGAAATTCCTGCAAGCTGCATGGAAACCTTTTAAAGACACCATAATAGAGGCTCAACTTAAATGTATACCTCAAATTAAAAAACATAGTAAGAGAACCAAAGAAAAAAATGCCACCATGGCTAAACAACAAAGTAAAAGAAGCAGTGAGAGGCAAAAGGGCATCTTTTAAAAAGTGGAAATTAAATCCTATTGAGGAAAATAAAAGGTACCATAAACTCTGGCAAATGGGTTGGTGCATGGGGGAGTAGGGTCCTTGCAGTCATAGTTGCAGGAGTGCAGGCAAGCAAATGCTGTGACATAAGTGCCTGCTGCCATGTGGCTGAGGAGGGAAAGGCAAGTTCTGCCCGAGACCACAGGGTTGGATTTCACTTAAGTAATCAGATCCAGTAGCTCTGGAACCTGTCATTTAACAGATAAACACGTGCAGAGGTCGCGTCAATGTGTCCTCCAATGAACTCCAGGGACTGTGTAGGGTGCAAAGTCAATTTTTCGACGTTCACACTCACCCAAAGGGAGGAGAGAAGTAGAAGGAGTTGGGACTTTGATAACCTAGCTTCCTTTCTGGACTGTGCCACCAGCAACCAATTGTCTAGGTAAAGGAAAACAAGGACTCTTTGCTGTCAGAGGTGAGCTGCTACCATGGTGAAAACTTTTGTGAAGACTAGTGGAGCACTGGTAAGTTGAAACAGGAGAAGCCTGTATTGGAAGTGTCAGATCCACCATGTACCATCTGTAGATCGAGTGGATGTTGACGTGGAAGTAGGCATCCTGCATATTAAAAGCTATAAACCACATGCATTTTTCTAGTGACAGAATGATGGCCACAAGCATGACCATGCAGAACTTTGTTTTATGAATAGAACAGGTGCGGTGTTTGAAATCCAAGGCTGGTCTCCATCCTCTTTTCTTCTTGTGCACCAGGAAATATTTGGAATAGAACCCTGTGCCCTGAAAGGCTTCAGAGACCTGTTCCACTGCTCTTCTCTGAAGGAGGGTGTCCACTTCTAGGGTAAGAATACTGTAATGAGAGTGATTCCTGAAATGGGCTTTGGGGCAGAAACATGGATGAGGTAGTGTCAAACTCAATCGTACAGCCGTGTCGAATGCTATCCAGGACCTATTTGCCCGTTATCATGCTCCATGCTGGTAGAAAGAGTTTGAGATGGCTCCCAAAGGGGGTGGTTGGCAAGAGCACTGGAGTGCAAAGCGATTGACGGCTCTCTAGATGTACTCAGAAATATCACCTATGCAAAGATTGGGTGTGATGCACGGAGGGCTTCACTGAAGGACCAGGTGGACAAAATCTGTAGACCTTTGGGAACTTCTGTGAAGGCTCGCAGGATGTAGAACTGGGGAGGTCTAGAGCGTTGTATAGGCAGCAGGTCATAAAATTTTTGTGTTGGCACAGGCATATATTTGTCTAGGGACCGGAGGGTGACTCTAGAGTCTGTCAGAGTAAGCAATCATGTGTCTTCTAGTTGAAAAGGTGTGATTCATCAAAAGGGAGGTCTTCAATTGTGCTCTGTACCTCGCTAGGGAAGCCTGAGGAATGTAACTAGGATTTTCTCCTCATGATGATTCCAGGTGCCATTGTACCTGAGGACATGTCTGCAGAATCAACCACAGCCTGAAGTATGGTTCTAGAGACCAACTTGCCCACCTCCAAAATAGCTTGGAAGCAGGAAAGATCCTGCTGAGATAGTTTATCTTCAATATCTGCCATCTGCCCATAGTTCAAAAAGTCATATTTGGCCATCAGAGCTAGGTAGTTTGAGATATGGAACTGGAGACTGGCTGAGGAAAGGACCTTTCTACCCATAAGGTCTAACCTCTTTCCCTCCTTGTCAAAGGGGTGGAGCCTAGATGCTGTTGCTTGACCCACTCCATAGCAGCCTGGATCACCAGGGAATTAGGCAGAGGATGGGACAACAGAAACTCAGATTCCTTGGGAGGGCATAGAACCTCTCTTCCGCCCCCTTTGGGGTGAAGGCACTCCTGGCCGGGGTATGCCACACGGTGCATGCAGGCTGAAGAATGGCGGAAGATGGGAGGGCCACTCTGGCTGATACCAATGCATGCAAGAAACTGTCCTGCACCTCCTCCAACGGGATCTTTGAAGAGCATTAGCGAATCTGTCGAGCAGCTCTTGAAATTATCATAGTCGTCTACGGGAGAGGAGGGTGTCGATAATACAGCCCTATCTGGGGACAATGAGGGGAACCTCTCTGGATCCATCGGTACTGTCAGAGGCGGGCTGACCAGTGCATCATACAGCCTTGGTTCCAATAGTCTACTTGACAAAGGACGGGACGGGGGGATTCCTCCCAGGTTGAGTGAGATGGTTCTGAAGGTGAATATTGGGGCCACAAGCTCCAATATGGCCAACTTGGTTGATTCTGCTGTTGCTGGGATGGTGCCCATAGAGCTGGGTACCAGTAGCTCCTGGGATGAGGCCAGGGCCGGCTCCAGCGGTTTTGCCGCCCCAAGCAGCAAAAAAAAAAAAAGCCACCATTGCGATTGCCGGCAGCTCTACCCCGCCGCTTTATTCTTCAGCGGTAATTCGGCGGCAGGTCCTTCACTCCGAGAGGGAGTGAGGGACCCGCCGCCGAAGAGCCGGAAGTGCCGCCCCTTCCCATTGGCTGCCCCAGGCACCTCCTTGCAGCGCTGGTGCCTGGAGCCAGCCCTGGATGAAGCAAGGGAGGGTACTGCCACGGTGACGTCGGAACTGTCTGGTAGTCATGCCTTCAGAACAGAAGTGTTGGATATCTGAATCCTCAGACTCAGAGGAACCAGAATCCTGTACGAATAGGGGTGCCAACAGAATGGGGTGTGCTGAAGGAACACGACCAGAGGGCGGCGGATCCACCGTAAGAGAGGGAGTCCTTTTAGCAGACAAATGGACTGGAACATGCGGAGACTTCATCTGTTCCAGTTCAAGAGGCCGAGGAGCACATCTTTTTCTCCCCAATATCAACAGTACCCAGTCCACGGACGAAACTGTGGCTGGTAAGGGGGCCTGCCTCGGGACAGACAATTCACTCCACACTGGTGTAGCCAATGGAGGAGGGGTGCGTGGTTCAGGAAGTGGGACTGGCGGATCCGGCGAATGATGCAACTTCTCGTTGCTCTTGTGGGCCTTGGAATGCGCTGCTCCTCCTTGGCTGGAACTTGTGGATTGTGCAGCATCTTTCTTGGATCTGGAGGAAGACTTACTGCCCTGCTATGCACATGCTTCCATGGTTCAGGGCTAGGCCCTGGAGTGGAGTCCATACTGCTTGTACCAGCGGAATAGGACTGGGACTCTGTGTGTAGGAGGCGCACTCCTGGACTGCTCAGGCTGATGTACAGGAGGTTTTCCCTGGCCAAGATCTGACTGTGGTCCCATGGTGACCTCCATGAGGTGCTTCTTAAGGCATAGGGCCCAGTCTTCCCAGGTATGGGCAGGGAAGGAGAGGCAGATACTGCACCTGAACGTGATGTGGGCTTCCCCCAAGCAGTACAGACAATGTTGTGCTTGTCATGGAGTGAAAATGAGCGAGGGCAGGAAACACAAACCTTGAATCCCAGCCCGGCGTCTTCGGCATAATCCAGTACCCAGACACAGGTTCTGAGGGCAAATGGGGTTGGTGTGCAGCATCAGCAGCATCCCGAAGTCCTTAATCCTATAAAAGTTACTACAAACACTAAAACTGCTACAAAAATCAGTAAAATTCTAACTATGTACAAGAATAAAACAATTTTTCTGGAAAATTTGGAAAGTCCATCACCAAGGACGAGAGAAAAACAGAAGCTCCAACTTGGACCGTGCAGTGGTGAGAAAGAACTGGAGACATGGTCGGTCTGCAGCACCCTTTACTGCCTCGGGCAAAGCCACGAGGCAATGTAGAGGCACATGTGGACTGACAGACACTACTACTTTGAAAAGCTCTGGCTCTGGGCGCATGCACATAATCCTCAGAGGAATACAATAGTGACCATCACTCGAAGAAGAACTGGAGATTTTAAAAGCTCCCCCTCTCAGAACGCTGCAATGTTGAAGTATACTGTGTCAAGAACAGAAGCATCTTTCTTGGGAATGTCAGACATATGAACATGCTGTCTGTATCTGGTAATTCAGTGGTACTCAATGCTGCAGAGTTCTCCTTCCTGAGCCAGGTGTTACATAAATGCTGGACCCATAAGATCTAAACAGAAAATTATTTTCCGAGAAAGACTTTGATGAAGCACCGCTATATAGATTGAGGCTTTCAAAATCGTTCTTCTGGAAGAAAGACTCTGCCTACCTGAGAATCAAGAACTGCACCTTAAAAGGGAATCATTTGCATAGGTAGCAGAAGAGAACTTTATTTTAAAGTCCCCATGTCTTGAACAGGGTACATGTGTAATATGTTCTTGGAATACCCCTTTTCTAAAGAGACTCAGTTTACCCAGATGTCTAAAGGATAAATGAATACATCCTGATATCCTAAATGAGTTGCTACCAGAGAGAGGCACTTTGTAAATACCAAGGGTGCAGTAGAAAGCCCAAAAGATAAGACTGTACTGGAAATACTCTTGTCAAATCAGAAAATGAAGATATCGGCAGTGCCTGGGTTGGATAGAGATATGGAAATACACACTTTTTAGATAGAGGTCTGCAGACCAATCTAGGGTGGGTATAATGGGTACTAATGTCAACATGTGCAAAAGGAATTTTCTGATTAACAAGTTAAGCTTCCATAGATCTAATATTGGATAAAGCCCTCAGTCTCTTTCTTTGGTGTCAGAAAATATGCGAAGCAAAAACTGTGACCACTGAATTCCCTTAGCACCACATCTATGACTCCTGCTTCCAATAGGGAGCAAACTTCCTATCTTAAAAAGGGGTTCCTGAATAGGGATGGAACAGGGGGTTGGGTGGAGGAAAGGAATCTAATTAAATAGTGTAACCATCTTTTATTATCTTCAGAGTCCATTTGTTTGATGGGATAAAATTTCAAGAGTCCACGTTACAGGAGAGTCAGTCTCCAAAATAATGAGAGATGGTTGTACATTTTGTCCCAAGCTCCTGATCCTCGTGTCAAATCTGAGCTCTGACATTCAATCTCAGAAACAATGCTAAGGTTGCTTCCCCTTCATTTGCAGAATAAAAGTAGTCTCTCTGCTATGGCTGTGAAGGGGGAGGCTGTTGATGTTGAAATTTACTTCTCTGAAAAATAAGACTATGAAGAAAAGGAAGGGTAGGAGGCCCTTCCTGAGAGTTGACAGACACACAAGAATCTTGTAATTGACCTCATGTCCTTCATTTTTTTCTAATATTTAATCAGTTTTATTAGTGGATAACTTATCACCTTTGAAAGAGAGGTCTACCACCTTTGATTTGATTTTGGAAGGGAGAGTAGAAGACTGAAGGCCAGCAGGTCATGGCTGAGTCTGAAGACTCAAACAAAGTCCTGAGCAAATGTTTAACCACTATTTCACCATCCCTTATCAAGCTGATGGCCAGCTTCCTTTGCTTTTTAGGAAGCAGTTTTGCAAACATGGCCATCTTTCCCTACAAGTGATACTGATAATGTGACTTCACTGCTTGACAATTTGCTTCTGATACTGAGTGACGCAGTTGAAAACACTTGCCAGTTGTGTTCATCTTCTTTCTTTCTGTGTCAGAAGATGTGGAATACAACTGATTCCTCTAAATCTTTACATTGCCACTGCCACCGCCACCACAAGAGAATCAGGGGTAAGGTGTACGCAAAAAATAAAACCCCTTTGTAGATTAATTGATATAATTTGTCTGCTTTTTTCCAATATAGCCTATCATGATGCAGAAGTCCAAACTGCCCTTGCACGCTGCAACAGAAAGGTAATCTTGTTTTTTTTTGACAGAGAACACAGGATGTTGAATACAGGGTGAGAGGTTTCTTCTAACATGACCAATGGAAATTTCAATGTCACAGATCTGATACCATTCTTTTCCACAACCTCATGGAATTGCAATACATCTTCAGATGGAAAGGGTGCCAAAATAACCCCAATGTTTTTATCGGGGGAATATTAATCAAGTTCTGATTACAGCTCTTGCTATTCATCCTGAGCCACAGGCTCCTCTTCTCCCTCTGACAGAATATCAGGAATTTTGGTTGGAGAATGCGCTCTAAAAGCAGGTGAAGTCAACAGATCCAGGATCTTGGATCCGAGGAGACTTTCTCTGACCCTAATAGGAGAGGTATTTCTACCCTGACAGGAATGTGGAACATTCTTATATTGCCTACAAAAAGGCCAATAGAGCCAACCTGCTCTTGGCAGTATCTGCCAATCATACTGCAATCAAACTCAGACTCCATTTCACATCTAGGAAGGTATGATGGTCTATAAGTACCATATTTTAGTGGTGTATTTCTTATGAGAATGGAACCTAGGAGGTATGTCAGTATATCTAATGCATTTTTTCCTTGGACTGTGGATTAGATCTCAGATCCAACTCAGAAATTAGTGGAGAAACTACCAGACTGGGCATTTATATAACTGAGAAGGGAGAAATATCTTTATTGGGAGAGCCCGAAGGTATTTAGCAGGTGGAAGGTAAATGCAACAACTTGTCCAACCTCCTCCTTTTCTCTGGTAGGGAGCTACAAGCAGGAACATTTCCAGGGTGGCCTCTCCCCCCATCACCTTTCCCTTTAGGAGATGAAAAAAATGGACACTAACCTTCCATAACTGTTGTTCTTCAAGATGTGTTGCTCAAGACCATTCCATGTTAGATGTGTGCACAGTTGCCGGAAATTTTTCCCTTAGTGGTATCTGTAGGGCTGGCCCTAGTGCCTCCTGGAGCCCTGTGCTAGTATAAGGGGCACCGCCAGCCCCAAGCCCCTCTCAGTTCCTTCTTGCTGTCCACTTTGACAGCAGGGCAGAAGGGTGAGTCATGGAATGGATGTGAGCAACACATCTCGAAGAACAGTAGTTATGGAAGATTAGTAACCGTTTTTTCTTCTTCAAGTGCTTGCTCATGTCGATTCCATGTTAGGTGACTCACAAGCACCTGGAGGTGGGTTCGGAGTTCACTGATGTGCTGATTGTAACACTTCTCTTCCAGTTTGTCATATCCCGGGCCTGCCGGATGATGGCATAGTGTGATGCGAAGGTATGAACCGATGACCATGTTGCTGCTCTGCAGATGTCCTGGATCGGAACTTGTGCGAGGAAGGCTGCTGATGAAGCCTCAACTCTCATGGAATGGGTGGTCACAATGGCGGGGGACAGAACCTTTGCCTGCTCATAACAAAACCTGATGCAGGCGGTTATCCAAGGCAAGATTATCTGGGATGACGCAGAGTCTGTCACTGCCATCTGTCCGCCACCGCTACAAAGAGCTGCAATGACTTGTAAAAGGGTCTAGTCCTTTCAATGTAGAGGGCCAGGGCCTACCTAACGTCTAAGTTACGTAGACAATGCTCCTCATCTGATCCATGAAGCTTCGGAAAGAAGACAGGCATAAAAATGTCCTGGTTGTTGTGGAACTGCAACGCTACCTTTGACAGGAAGAATGGGTGAGTGCGCAGCTGGACCTTGTCTTTGAAGAACACCGTGTAAGGGGGTTCTGAAATCAGGGCTCTGATTTCAGTGATCCTTCTAGCCGACGTAATTGCCACTAGGAAGGCAACGTTCCAGGAGCGAACAAGAAGCTCAAAGGGGACCTTGTGAGCCTGGACAGTACCAGATTTACATCCCCTGGGGGAAACCGGGTTGCGAACCTGTGGGTAGAGTATTTTTAAGTCCTTGAGGAACCTGTCATCTCATGCGAGAAAACTGACCTGCCCTGGACTGGAGGATGGAAGACTGAAATGGCCGCCAGGTGGACCTTGACCGACGATAGGGCCAGACCTTCATACTTCACGTGGAGCAAGTAGTCCAAGATGGTCTGCAGAAACGATAGACAGGGAAAGACCCCAATCAAAGGTCCAAGAAGTGAAGCGCTTCCCTTTGGCCAAGTAGATCGCTCTGATAGAGGATTTCCTGCTACTTAGCAAAACCTGCTAGACCTGCTCTGAGCAGGCTTGCTCCTCCTGGTTCAGCCACGCAGCAGCCAGGCTGTCAGGTGCAGGGACACGAGATTCGGGTGGAGTAGCTGGCCTCGGTTCTGTAAGCTCAAATCCAGGCACATAAGGAGCTCTACTGGAGCTACTATGGAAAGGTCCAGGAGCATCCTGAACCGTGCTGGCACGGCCACACCGGGGCAATCAGTATTACCTTTGCCTTGTTCCTCTTGATTTTTAAGAGGACCTTGTGTATCAACGGTATATGTGGAAAGGCATACAGCAGATCCCCTGACCACAGCCGTAGGAAGGCATCTGACAGGTAACCGTTGCCAAGCCCATGCATTGAGCAGAGCTGATTACCTCCGGATGGAGGGACCACTCATGGTGAGAAGAAAAGGACCTGCTGAGGTGATCTGCCAGCGTATTCTAGTCCCCTGGAAAATGCAATGCCTCGAGGTGAACAACACGTTGCATGCAGAAGTCCCACAATTGAAGAGCCTCTGGCACAGGGCCGAGCTCCCCCATTCTTGTTGACATAAAACATCACATACGTTTTGTCTGTCAGGACCTGCACTACTTTGCCTGACAGGTAGAGAAGGAACACCCGGCAGGCCAAGTGAATCATCCTGAGTTTCCTGACATTTATGTGCAGGGAGAGTTCTCTCCGTGACTAGAGGCCCTGGGTACTGTGACTGTTGAAGTGGGCTTCCCACCCCAGGTCTAATCCATCTGAGACTAATGTCACCAAAGGGCATGGGGTGGCAAAGGGAACCCTGGTCGTTATTGACTGTGGATCTGACCACCGAGTTAATGATGCTAGAAAAGCCAACGGGACTGTAATAACTAAGTCCAAATGGTGCCTGCTGAGGGAGTAGATTAACGCCAGCCCCATCTGAAGAGGTCTGAGGTGCAACTGTGTGTACTGCACCACGTAAGTGCATGCTGACATATGACCGAGCAGCCTGAGGCATACCCGAGCAGTCATGAGCGGGTGGGATCTGACGGGGGCAATTAGCTCCGACATTACTGGAACTGGGCTTCTGGCAGGTAGGCTTTGGCCTGAATAGAGTCGAGCACTGTTCCTATAAACTCTATCCTCTGAACTGGAAGCAGAGTGGATTTCTGCTAATTTATCAGCAGGTTCAGCTCTCGACAGGTGGCCTATACTTTGCTGACACAGCATTGAACCTGCGCTCATGAATGATCCTTGACTAACCAGTTGTTGAGGTAGGGATAGATATGTACACCTCGATGTCTTGGGTAAACTGCAACTACTGCCATACACTTTGTGAAAACCCTTGGGGATGACGCAAGTCTGAAAGGGAGTGTGGTGAATTGGTAGTGACACTGGCCCACCATGAATCATAGGAATCTCCTGTGACCATGGAAGATGGAGATGTGGAAATAAACATCCTTTAGTTCGAGTACCAGTCTCTCAGATCCAGGGAGGGAAAGATGGATGCCAGGGAGACCTGCACAATCTGAACTTCTTGAGATATTTGTTGAGTCAATGCAGGTCTAGGAAGGCCTGAGGACCCCTTTGGCCTTTGGGATTAGGAAATATCAGGAGTAGAACCCCTTTCCCGGTCAAGTCTCGAGCAACTTCCTCTATGCCCCCCACACGTAGGAGGGTTTCTACCTCCTGGATGAGGAGATGCTCATGAGAAGGGTCCCAGAATAGGGACAGGTATGGGGGTTGGGAGGGAGGAATGGATAAAACTGCAGGGTGTACCCAACTGTCACAGTGGAAAGCACCCAATGGTCTGAAGTTATTTGGGGGACACAGTATAGAATGGAAATAAATGGTCCAAAAACAAAAGGGGGATAGTGGATCCTGGGTTAAGTCCATTACACTGTCCTTGGGTGCACTCTCAAAAGGCCTGTCTCGGACCAGCCAGGTATTGGCCCAAGCCTGACTGGCAGACCAAGGTAGAAGATACAGGCTGGCTGCGCTTATAACCCTTCCCTTTTTTCTTGTAGGGCTCGTGTCTAAAAGGCCCCCAAAACCTTCGATGTGGCTGCGGCCGGAAGTGCCTTGTGGAGGCTGGGGGCGTGTAAAGGCCCGGAGATCGCAGCGTGGCCCTTGAGTCCTTCAGGCTGTGCAGCTTGGTGTTCATCTGCTCCAAGAACAATGCATTGCCCTTGAAAGGTAGGTCTTGGACCAACTGCTGCACCTTGTGAAAAAGGCCCGAGGACTACAGATGTGAGCTGCACTGCATGGACACCGCCGAGACCATCAACCTGGCCACCGAGTCAGCCACAACCAAGGCAGCCTAAAGAGAGGCCTTGGCTACTGCCTTGCCTTCCTCCAGAATGGCCAGGAATTCTTGCCTTGACTCCTGAGGCAGGGAGTCTTTGAACTTGGCCATAGAGTCCCAAATGTTATAATTGTATCTCCCCAGCAGTGCCTGCTGGTTGGAGATCTGGAGGTGTAGGCTAGCTGTTGAATATACCTTTCTGCCAAACAAGTCAAGCCTCTCTGCATTCTTATTTTTAGACCTGACACTTGCCTGACCCTGTCTGTCCCGCTCATTTGCGGTGGAAACCACCAGGGACCCAGGGGGAGGGCGCAAGTACGTGTATTCATACCCCTTAGCCAGAACATATTTTTTCTCTGCCCTTTTCGAAGTTGGGGGCAGAGAAGACGGGGGTCTGCCACAGTGCTTTAACAAGTTTTAACACCCAACATAGACTGGCAGTGCAACCTTAGAGGGGGCTGCTGCAGCTAAAATATCAAAGAGGATGTCCATGGTCTCCTTCAGTTCCTCTGCCTCTAGCCCCAAATTTGTGGCGACCCGTTTAAGGAGATCTTGGTGATCCTGGAAGTCGTCCAGTGGCAGAGGGTGGGACCCACAACTGCCTAATCTGGGGATGAGGAAGATGCCAACACCACAGGAGGAGCCGGAAAGTCCTCCGCTACTGGGGTCACCTCCACTGAAGCTGCCGCTGGGGCCTCAGTATTGGGGTTGAAGTCCGAATCGGGTCCTGTACTGGCTGGGGTGTTGCCGAGACTCGCTTCTCAGATGCGGCTGTGGATGACAGATGGGAGTAGGGGCCTGGCATTGGAAGGAACCCCCCAGGGGTTCCAATATTGCCAGTGTACTGGCCATTGCCCCGGTGGCCAAGTGCCCACAGCAGGAACAGCACTAAAGTCCTGTGTGTAAGAAGAGTGGTGTCTCCTTGGTGGGGGAATGGATTCCTCTCTGGTCTCCAATGAGTATTCTTCCCTTGGGAGACCATGGTGGAGCTGTTGCTGTTCCCACCTGCTGGATATGATGTGGAGTCAGGGAATGGTGCCTGGAGGACGGAGACCAGTGCCATGCTTCCAGTGACTGGTGCCACGAAGCTGGTGACCTAAGCTGCGGAGCTGGAGACCGGTGCTGGGACGCTGGGGACTGGTGTTGGGTTGGCGACCACTGCAGCAGATCCATGGGGGGGGTTTCCCTCTGGAGGGAGCAGTCTTCAATGAAGAGTGGTCTCATAGTCTGTGCAGTACTGGGAGGGGCATCAGGTTCTCTGCTTCCTGTAATGCCTCCGGTGTCAAAGGGGCTCTCAAGCGTAAGGTGCCCCAATTGCTCCCAGGAGTCAGTAGTGGATCCCTGATTGGGCTCAACTGCCATCAACCGTAGCTCTGGGGAGGACGAGTGGCTCAGCAGGGGTCTCACCTTATCAGCCTCTCCCCTCTTATCCTTTTTTGACACAGGGCAGTGCCCTCTTTCAGCGCACAGTTTCTTGTGCCACTTCCTCGGCACTGAAGATGGTGAACAGTGCCAAGCAGACCATGGTGCTGGGGGAGCACTCCGTACTGAGGCTGAAGTGCTCGGCGCTGAATCAGAGTGGGACAGCTCCAAGGTCAGTCTGAGCGCTGCTTCCATTAGCAGGGCCTTCAGATGAATGTCCCTGTCCTTTTGTGTGCGTGGCCTGAAGCCCCTGCAGATCGTGCACCTGTCTTTAATGTGGGCTTTCTGGAGGCACTTTAAGTAGCTCACTTGCAGGTCACTCACTGGCATGGGCTTATGGCAGGTGGCACCCGGTTTGAAACATGGGGACCGGGGCATGCCCTGTCCCTGGGACAACATCCTGCAATGGGACCACTATCTACTCTAACTTAACTAACTGCTAACAATTAAGTCCTAACTATATACAAGAATAACAGAGTTCAAAAACCACTAGGAGAACTTGCAAGCACAAGAGAAGTCATTTCAGCAACTGTCACGGGTGATAAGAAGGAACTGAAGGGGTGTGGGGCCAGCAGTGCTCCTTATACTGGCGCATGAGCATGGAGCTCCAGGGAGCGCTAGGGCTGGCCCTATGGATACCACTAAGGGAAAAATATCTGGCAACTGTGCACATGGGCGCGCACACACCTAACATGGAGTTGACACGAGCACTCGAAGAACCACCACTTTTGTCTCTTGCGACTCTGACACTCCCAAAAGAATTGATAGTTTTAAATTTTATTTAAAAATATAGAGACACATAAAATAAAAGTATTTACTCAAGAGGTTTGTACTTCTGTAAGGTATAACAGGGAAAATAAAATTGCAAAAATACCTGTTCTAAAATCTGTTAGAAAAGGAAGAGACTCCACATTCTGATTACAATGCTTCAGGACTTGATCTAGACTCTCAGATTCCAAATCCCAGCTGACACCACTATCTTCTGTGTCGCTCTCCTGGTTAAGGCCCTCTGCTGATTCAAGGCAAATGTACATCTAAAAAAACCAAGGGTTTTTATAAAAGACAAAGATTACAGCTTTCACAGATACATCAGAATTAACTGCCAGGTGTAATAAGTGATCAAGGGATATTTAAGAGGATAATGGTTTTTATCCTGGAAAGATTTGTCACTAAGAAACACTGCCCCTCCCCCCAATTCTTCTTTCCTCCACACCTTAAGATTAGTTTTACATTTTACTACTCAGGGTTTAGTTCAAGGCAACCAGTTACTATTTATTAATGCCACACCTGGTAACCATGGTAACACAAGCCCGGCATATATGAAAGTGTGCAGGTGTTAGACTTCCACAGAGGCTTGGTCTAATTCAGGATTCCCTCCCACTCCTTTGGATTTGCCACTATGAAATTCATGGAAAAACAACTTCTAAAACAGCTGATCTCTCTTGTGAAGTATGAAAACATTCTATTTCATCTAAATTTTATTTTTCATGTGGCCAATTAGTATAAATGTGTGTATCAGTATAAATAAGCAAATAATTGTTATATATAGAGTTAAAACTTTCATTAATATACAAAGCTATGGTCTGCATCAAATCTCCAGTCACAGGCGTATGGAGGGCATGCATACCCATGTTGTAGAATATAGACAGGGGCCAGCATTTGAACAAGAACTCACCATTACCATCCACCCCTGATTAAAAAAGATTCTAATTACAATGTACTGTTATTTTTCTAATCACTGTAATGTATTTCATGCTGATGTTGCATATACATAACTGCTGCCCAAAATTGGAGGAATCTGAGTAGAGTTTCTAGCAGTGGCTTTACAATGGAATATTTATCCTGATCAAAAGCATATAGAAGTTCAGCTTATTCATGGACAAGGAACCAAAAGCATTTGTTAGATAATTAAATTGAGAACATATATTCTATTTTAGTTCTTAAACTGGAAGCCCATCACTAAGGTATCTAAGCACCTTATCATCACATTCTAAATTCAGTCTTATATTTTAACAGCATTAGCTCTACCAAGAAACTTCCATGGGTTCATGTAGAAAGCTAGAGCAGTATACAAAAAAAGTCATTAAAAGAGAGTAACAAAGAGCCACTGATCGATCTATAGATTAATAGCTTAGTGTAAATCAATCCCCCCGTCAGATTTTATGACCTAACCAGCTTCTCACTGGTCTGTGGTTTGGGGTCTGATCCAAAACTCACTGAAGTGTGTGGGAGTCTTTCCTTTGATTACAATGGGCATAAGATTAGGCCCTTGTCCAGAAGGGGCAGTACCAGGTAGCAGCAGTGTGGACTGAGAGAAAAAACAATGCTGAATAGGAGGCCAACAAAAAATAATTGGTAATATACTAAAAGCCCACAAAACAGAACATTGTGGCATGAGAATGTTTCATCACTTCAATACAAGAAGGAAAATACAGGAGAGGAAATCAGTATGCTGCCGCAATGATCAAATCCAATTCCTTATTGTCTATTACACCAAATGAATAATAAAAAAATCAGACTGTTTTTAAAAAAAAACAAGAGGTCCCATGGTCCAGATACATTTCTGAGGGAAAATCTGTGAGTGCAAGTCTCTTTCTTCTCTTACACCTCTGTATTTCATGCAGAACATAGGGCTTTCAACACCACCTTCCATCTTTACTGGTCTCCTGGGCAGTCTTTGCTTCTTTCCACATTATTCAGATAGAACCACAACAGAAGCAGAATTGAAACCTAACTCACTGCCTCTTGCCCTGGCGGTTCCAGTTCAATGCCTATCTTGTTACATTATTGGGTCTTTCCTCTGTGAATGTCCTAGCCATCTCCATTTTTGTTCTGTAATTTCCAGTTCTACTGGCTCCTGTTTTATCCTCCTTCAGGCGTTTGTTGCTTGTGATTTTTTCTAATATTGAGGATTTAGCTGTTGATGAAGATTTAGAGTTTAGATAGTAAAGTCTTCATAAGTCTCCAAGTTTCAGCACCATGTAGCAAGATCGACTTTACAATGGTTAAATATTTGAAGTTTAGTTGGAGGGCAAGATTTCTATTTCTCCAGATCGACTGTAGAGTTACAAAAGCACATTTTGCTTTCACTATTCTGGTTTAATGTCTTCCGCTGTTCCATCTGTTGTACTTAAAATGCTGACAAGGTATGTGATATATCCGATTTCATCTAGGTCAGCCCCAGAAAATGCAACTGGTGTTTCTTGTTGTGTGTTGATTCTAATGGTTTTAAGTTTTTACAGTGTTGATTTTCAATCCTACTGCTTGTGGATAGGCCTGTAAATAATTTGTTTTATCTTTCATGTCTCCATGGGAATGGGATAGCAAGTTGATGTCATCTGCAAAGTCAAGGTCCTCTAACTTCTGGGTCAAAGTTCACTGTATGTCCCTTATTACTCAATCCCCATATTACTCAATCCACCACCAGTAAAAAGATCAAGGGTGACATAAGACATCCTGGGTTGATGCCCATAGTAACCTCAGTTCACTGTTATGCATTACTTCACATGTCATATTTTCAGAGAAGCTCTGAAATTTCGGAGGGATTCCATTGTGACAGCAATTTCCATAAACTGTTCTACCCACTGTATTAAATGCTTTTTGGAAATCTACCAATTCATATAAAGCTTTGACTTCCATTAGATCACAAGTTCTATGATACTATATAGGATTATTATTTGATCCATACATGATTTCTCATGTTTGAACCCTGCCTATTCTTGTTGTTACCTTGAATCTATCACTTTCTTTATTCTTTATAATGTATAATTATCTTACTTGGGACATTCTTCCTGATAACTGTTTAATGATGTTGCACAGTGTCTTCGTGTCACTTTGTGCTGCAGCAGTTTGTGCATCTCTTGCCATTTCGTCTACAAAGTTTAATTTGTCTTTCCTACCACTATTTTGGCCTCTGTTCTTTACTGCATATTCCTCCTGGAGTCAGTGTATCTGTGTTTTTGTTTCAGTTTAATTTTGCATCTTTCCTCTCATATAACCTTTCATTGTGATGTTTCTTCCTGAATCCCAGCATTTCTTTACAAGTTTTAGTGAAAGTATCCTTTACCTGTTTCCATTTGCCTTCTATTGTCTCATCATCTTCAAGCACCTGGTATCTATTTGCTAGAGCAATTATAAACTCTTGCTGCATTTTAGTTGGGTGACATTATAATGTGGTGTCTCTGCTGTTCAGACCTATTCTTTGTTTTTATTTTTATTTTCAATTTAGTTAGTGTGTGGTCCATTCTCACACCTGCTACCTACATCTTTTAAAGTTCTTTTACATTTGTGCAGAATTGTAATGTGGTTTGGTTCCTTGTTTTGTTGGTATAATGTAATTTGTTTTTCTGTTCTGTGATCTGCTGACCTCCAAGTTATTTTATGAACAGTATGGTGAGGGAAGATGGTTCCTCCAATGACCAGGTCAATCATTCCACAAAAATCAGCAAACATTTCATCATTTTCATTCATTTCACCAAGGTCTTGTTTCCCCATATTTACTTCCCTGCCAGTGTTGTTGCTCCCTACTTTAGCATTAATTTCTCCAGTTACTAGGACGACACCTCTTTTGGGGATTTTATCTATTTTGTTATGTAGCTGCTTGTACAAAGTGGTTGGTTTTTTTTTTTGTTTTTTTTTTACTCTTGGTTAGTTTGATTTGTTGGAGAATAACATTGAACAACAGACACTTTCTGGAATTTTGATGAAAATTGTACTATTCTAATCCTTTTTGAAACTGGTACCCATTCTATCAGGCTTTTGGTTGCCCCCCCCCCACGATTTTATCAGACCCACACCACCACTGTGTATGTCACTGGCATTCAGTAATCCAGAATATAGTAGGATGTGTCCAGCTGACAAGGTGATTTGTCCTGATGTAACTCATCTCATTTCACTTAGGCCAAGTACATCTAATTTATATCTCCCCATTTCTTTTGTTACTTTGACTGTTTTACCAGCCTCGTGTTAGTGTCCACACATTCCACATACCAATTTTGGTAATGGATTTTGGAGAGAGCAAATTCATCAGTAGAGTAGCTTCCTTGGGGTTTGGCAACTTCATGTTTTCATCTCTCTTCTACGTCTATTTGAATTAAGTTGGATTGAGTTTGTTGAACAGAGCAGTACTATAGGTTTCTGTAATGACTTTGTTTTACACAGAAGTAGGTTGTTAGCCCACTCTTAACCCCCTACCAGGTGGGCTAATGGATTGCCTTAGTCTGGCTCCTACTCTTTGACCTGTCTGGCATGGGTGATCCTACTAAGATAAATACTCCTGCCAGCATAGCTTGTGTGTGCAAGGAGGCACCTGCTTTTAAAAGGTCATGTCTATAAGGTGAACATGACATTGAGAATATTTTTTTTAAAGAATAGAGACAAGATTGTTTATTTCTCAAACACTCTTGCCACCCAAATATTTGAACCACTATATAAATATCTGACATGCTGTAATTTAATTAACTGATACAGATTTAAATTATCAATAACTGATAACCAAAATGCTTGTATGCTGACACTGATATATTTCCATGATAGTGTTCACAAGACTGGAAAGAGGCAGTCATATCCTGTAACCGTTATTAAACAAACATTTATAACATATACCTTATTAGGTGACACAAGGTGCTTAACACTAACAGGAAAAAGTTCTCCTGGAATAGGTAGTGTTAGCATTGTATATGGTGGCAAAACAGGAGCCCCTGCTTCGGATAACAGCAACTCCTAGAACAAGATAGGATTTAGTTAGGTTTCACATTTTGGTAACTAATTGCAAGTTTGCCCTTTTATGACTTCTGATTAACTACAGAAGAGTTATTTGTATAGACTAAAATAAGGTAAACAAGACATCCCTGATGACAAAGAAAAATCAAATCAAATACAAATTTTCCTTGGTTCCATTTTTCTTATTGTCCATTTTTAAGCAAATAAATAGGTTAGAGAACTAATTCAGTCAATGCACAAATTTTGTTTAAGGAGGATGTAAATATGTAAAGAAAAGCTATTCAGAGGTACTCCTAAACAGTTGAAATATTAAAAAATAAAATGATGTCACTACTTTGACAAGGTTCCTCACCAAAGGCTCTTAAAGCAAAGTAAGCAGTAATGGGTAAGAGAGAAGGTTCTCTCATGGATCAGTAATTGGTTAAAAGACAGGAAACAAAGGGTAGCAGTAAATGGTCAGTTTTCAGAATGGAGAGAGGTAAACAGTGGTGTCTCCCAGGGATCTGTACTGGGACCAGTGCTGTTCAACATATTCATAAATGATCTAGAAAAAGGAGTAAACAGTGAGGTGGCAAAGTTTGCAGATGATACAAAATTACTCAAGATAGTTAAGTTCAAAGCTGACTGCGAAGAGTTACAAAGAGATCCCACAAAACTCGGTGAATGTGAAACAAAATGGCAAATGAAATTCAATGTTGATAAATGCAAAGTAATGCATATTGGAAAACAATCACAACTATACATCTAAAATGATGTGGTCTAAATGAGCTGTTGCCACACAAAGATTTTGGAGTCATTGTTGTTAGTTCTCTGAAAACACCTGCTCAATGTGCAGCTGCTAGCAAAAACGCTAACAGAGTATTAGGAACCATTAGGAAAGGGGTAGATAATAAAACAGTAAATATCATAATGCCACTATTTAAATCCATAGTATGCCCACACCTTGAATACTGTGTGCAGTTCTGGTCACCCTATCTCAAAAAAGATAATATAAGAATTGGAATAGGTACAGAAAAGGGCAACAAAAATGATTAAGGGTATGGAACAGCTTCCATATGAGAGTAGATTTAAAAAAAGGCTGGGATTATTCAGCTTGGAAAAAAGACTACTATGTTTTAGTCCTAGGCAGTAAACAAAAATTCACGGCCCATGACCTGTCCATGACTTTTACTATATACCCCTGACTAAAACTTGGAGGGGGGGGGCAGCTAGGGGGCACCACGGGTGCTCGGGGGGGGGGGGG
>NW_020664489.1:5813423-5829186 GCF_002925995.2 Terrapene triunguis | reverse complement strand
GGAGCTAGGAGCTGAGGGAGGGGAGTTCCTGTAGACGTTCCGGGGAGCCCGCCCTAGGTAAGCACCGCCCCGCACCCCAACCCCCAGCCCTGAGCCCTCCCCCAAACTCCTGTTGCTAGGAGCGAGACTGCCCCAGCAGCAGCCAGTGCAAATGGCCCAGGTGCTCAGGTGGCCCCCGGGCCAGGCACATCAGCTGCTGCAGAAGTCATGGAGGTCACAGAAAATCTGTGACAAACATGGAGCCTTATACAAGAACGAGGGATCACCCAATGAAATTAGTAGGCAGCAGTTTCAAAACAAACAAAAGGAAGTACTTCTTCACACAACACATAGCGAGTCTGTAGAACTCATTGCCATGAGATGTTGTGAAGGCCAAAACTAACTGGATTCAAAAAGGAATTAGATAAGTTAATGGAAGAAAAGTCCATCAATGGCTATTAGCCAAGATGGTCAGGGATGCACCCCCACTCTCTGGGTGTCCCGAAGCCTCTGACTGCCAGATGTGGGACTGGACAACAGGGGAGGGTTCACTTGATAATTGCCCTCTTCTGTACATTCCTGTTGAAGCATTTGGAACTGGCCATTGTTGGAAGACAGGATACTGGGCTAGATGGAGTATTGGTCTGACCCATTCTTAAGTTATGTACTTTATTTGAGGCTAAGAACAAGAAGATACTACAGCAGAATAAAGCACTGATAATTAGGTGTAACTTCTCCACTAAAAGATAAAATAGAGGTACAGACAAGGCATTGGTCAACAGCGAATGCTAAAAATCAATCCATGGCTTCCCTCTCAAAGTAACAATACAATATATAATGTACTTTGCACTTGACTTAAAAATGGCTGAAATACTGAAAAGTCCATTTTAAAATTTTTCTTTAACAAGAATAAAGAAGGGTTTCAACCATTTCAAGAAGGAAGCAAGTCTTTAGGAGGGATCTGAATAGAACAGAGACTGGGACCTGGCACAAAAGGATTAGGTAAGGTAAGGAGTTTTAGTGATCAATTGTAAAAAACCCACAAAACCTAAACCCACCCACTCACACGCTAAACATTGAAACTTACCTCATAGCTGATTTGACATTTATCCTCAAAACACTTTTCACTGTAATTTATTATTTCCTAAAAAGTAAGTAGAGTACAGTTCAATTTAGGTACCAGTGTAATAGGGGCCTTATAAACACCTAAAATATGTAGATAAAACACTTAGCAGATTTTTCAGGTAATATTTCCTTAATTCATAATACATACAGGCTGCCTTGATTCAGGAAAACATTTAACTCTCACTGATATCAATGGGAATAACGAACATATTCAACTACTTTCATGAATTGAGGCTTTAGAACCTGATTCTGCAGTCTGCATTCAAACAAAATTTCCACCGAGTTCCAATGGGAATTTTGTCTGAGAACTGCAGGATTTGGCCAATTCATTAACAGAAAGGGAATCCATATATAAAAAATTGCAGTATTTTCTAGTAAGGATGGACCAACCCTCCTTGAACTTTGAGGTGTGATTGGGTAGTTTCAACAACCCTCAAAAAATCAGGTTCCCTCTTGCACCACTTCATAGCTTCTCTCAAAAACATGGCTGAAAATAGGTACCCACTAGTTATCTTCCAACAACTGTGCATTTTGGGGCACAACTAAATGGGAGAAGGGATGAAATAACTATAAGGTGGATGAACAACTAATTGAAAGACGGTTCTCAAAGACTAGTTTATCAATGGTTTGCTGTCAAACTGGAGAGATTTATTTCGTAGAGTCCCACATGAGTCAGTCCTGGGTCTGGTACCTTTCAATATTTTCATTACTTGGATAATGGAGTGGAGAATATATTTATAAAACTTGTGTATGACACCGAGCTTGAAGGGGTTGTTAGGATTTTGGAGGAAAGGATTATAATTCAAAATGACCTTGACAAATTAGAGAATTCGTCTGAAATCCACAAGGTGAAATTCAATAAAGACAAGTATAAAGTACTACCTTAGGAAGGAAAAATCAAATGCACAACTACAAAATGGGGAATAATTGGCTAGGTGGTAGTACTGCTGAAAAAGATCTGGAGGTTAAAATGAACTGTGAATTGAACATGAGTCAACAATGTGATGCAGCTGCAAAAAAGGCTAATATAATTCAGGCATATATTAGCTGGAGTGTTGAATCTAAGACATGGGATGAACTATCCCACTGTATTTGGCACTCATGAGGCCTCAGCTGGAGTACTGTGTCCAATTCTGGGCTCCATATTTCAGCAAAGTGGTGGACAAATTGGAGAGTGCGCAGAGGATAGCAAAAATAAATAAATAAATAAATGGCTTAGAAAACTTGACCTTTGAGAAAAGTTTTTCTAAACTGGACATCTTTAGTCTTGAGAAAAGACTGAGGGGGACCTGCTAATAGTCTTCAAATATGTTAAGGGCTGTTATAAAAAGGAATGTGATCGTCTTCCACGTCCACTGGAAGAAGGATAAGTAGTAATAGCCTATTCTGAAGCAAGGGAAATTAAGGTTAGATATTAGGAAAATCTTTCTAACTATAAGGGTAGTTAAGCTGTGGAATAGGCTCTCAAGAGAGGTTGAGGCATCCCCATCATTAGAGGTTTTAAAGAAAAGGCTAGACAAATACCTATCTGGGTGGTCTAGATTTACTTGGTCTTGCCTCAGCACAGGGGACAGGACTTGACTTCTTGAAGTCCCTTCCAGCCCTACATTTCTATGATTCTCTGACAAAGTGCAGAACAGTGAGAATATAAAGTGGAGCAAAAACAAAGCATAGAAGAAAAATCTTGGCTTCCTCCCTCTTCATAAAGAGGAAATGTTATTCAGGATGAGGTGAGAAAAAGCCACTCCCCCTGAAGTTTCTGCCACTTCTAGAGAAACCAGATCAGAAGAAGCAGGGAGAGTTAGATATCTTACTGAAGAAGTGTCCTTAAAAATAATTTGAGAGAGTTTAAATGCTTTTCTGAAGTTAACTATTGTACCTTGGATGATAGTCCATAAAAAATGGTTACTTACCTCTCCTAACTGTTGTTTTTCGAGATGTGTTGCTCATGTCCATTCCAATAGGTGTGCGCATGTGCCGCGTGCATGATCGCCGGAAAGCTTTTCCCCTAGTGGTACCTGTCAGGTCAGCTGTGGAGACCCCCTACAGTGGCGCCTTTATGGTGGTGTATATATGTCCCTGCCGACCCGCCGCCTGCTCAGTTCCTTCTTGCCAGAATACTCCAACGGTGGGGAGGTGGCCACTGGGATTTGGAATGGACATGAGCAACACATCTCAAAGAACAACAGTTACGAGAGATAAGTAACCATTTTTTCTTCTTCGAGTGATTGCTCATGTGCATTCCAATAGGTGACTTCCCAGCAGTTACCCAGGGGGAGGGGTCGGAGTTCACCTGATCGCTGAGTGCAGGACTGCCCTACCAAAAACAGCATCATCCCTCGCCTGCTGGGTGATGACATAGTGTGAAGTGAAGGTGTAGACTGAAGACCAGGTTGCTGCCTTGCATATATCCTGGATAGGGACCTGCACCAGGAATGCTGCGGACGCCGCCTGCACGCTGGTAGAGTGCGCCATAAGTGGAGGGGCTGGAACTTTAGCCAGGTCATAGCAAGTCCTAATACACGACGTGATCCATGACAAGATGCACTGTGATGAGATCGGGAGCCCCCTCATTCTTTCTGTGATAGCAATAAAGAGCTGTGGTGATTTACGAAACGGCTTCATGTGTTCAATGTAAAATGCCAAGGCATATCTAACGTCCAAGGAATGGAACATGCGCTCCCTGTGGCATAGAGTTTAGGAAAGAACACAGGTAAAAATATACCTTGGTTCACATGAAACTGGGATACAACCTTAGGCAGGAACACAGAGTGAGGGTGTAGCTGCACCTTGTCCTTATAAAATACCGTATAAGGAGGTTCAGAGGTCAGTGCTCTGAGCTCGGATACCGTTCTAGCAGAGGTTATAGCTACCAGAAAGGCCACCTTCCAGGAGAGGTAGGACAGCGGGCAGGTAGCCCTGGGATCAAAGGGGGGCCCCATGAGTGAGGACAGGACCAGGTTGAGGTCCCACTGGGGAACAAGCCGTTGTACCGGGGGATAAAGTCTGTCCAGGCCCTTAAGAAACCTGCTCACCATGGGGTTACCGAAATGAAAGGTGAAAGGCCGAAATGGCCGCAAGGTGTGATATCGCTAACCCTTGGTGCTTGACATATAAAAGATAATCCAAAGTAATGAGAATTAGGGCTGATTGTGGCTCAGTTCCCCTTTGTCAAGACCAAATGGAGAAATGCTTCCACTTAGCCGGGTACGTGGCTCGAGTGGAGGATTTCCTACTTCCTAACAGGACCTCCCTCACTGAGTGAGAGTACTGAAGCTCAAGAGGGTTCAACCATGGAGCGTCCACACCATGAGGTGGAGGGACTCCAGGTTGGGGGGTTGCAGACAGCCGTGGTCCTGTCCTGTGTGATTACGGTTGGACAGAGAGGGAGCACTACAGGTCTGTCCACTGAGAGGTTCAGTAACATGGTGAACCAGTGCTGTCGAGGCCACACTGGCGCTATGAGGATCAAAGAACCCCTGTCCTGACGAGTCTTGAGAAGCACTCTGTGTATGAGGGGGAATGGCAGGAACGCGTACAACAGGTGATCCGTCCATGACAAGTGAAAGGCGTCCACGGTGGAGCCTGGGCTGTGGTTCAGGAAGGAGCAGAACCTCTGGCACTTCCTGTTGCCCCTCACTGTGAACAGGTACATGTAGGAAGAGCCCCACCTCTGGAAAAATCGAATGAGCCATGTCCGGTCTGAGGGACCACTTGTATCCATGGAACGAGCGACTGAGTCAGTTGGCCAGCTCGTTCTGCGCCCCCAGAAGGTGCGACGCCTGTAGGTGTATAGAATGGGCAATGCAAAAGTCCCACAGCATGAGGGCTTCCCGACACAGGGGAGAGGAGCGAGCACCACCCTGTTTGTTTATATAGAACATCGCTGCAGTATTGTCCATGAGTACTGATATGCACGTGCCCTGAAGGAGGGCCTGGACTGCTTGGCATGCCAGGCGAACCGCCCTCAACTCCCTTACATTGATGTTCAGGGATAGCCCTGTATGGGCCAGAGGCCCTGGGTTTTGATATTGCCCAGATGTGCTCCCCAACTGAGCACCAAGGCATCCGTGACCAGGGAGAGCATAGGTTGGGGCTTGGCAAAGGGTACTCCCGCACAAACCAGCAGTGGTTGCCACCACCAGTGGAGAGAGTTGAGAATCCGAGGCGGGAGGGTCACTATTGAGTCCAATGGGTCCCTGCCCAGTCTGTGCACTTGTGCTAACCATGCCTGGAGGGGCTGAAAGCGCAGCCTGGCGTACTGTACCACGTATGTACAGGCTGCCATGTGCCCCAATAGTTTCATACAATTTCTGGCCATGGTTGTGGGAAAGCGGAGTAGGGGCTTGATAATGTCCACGAGCGCTTGAAACGCAGTTCCGGAAAGAATGCCCTTGCGTGCGTGGAGTCCAAGAGAGTGCCGATGAACTCTACTCTTTGTGTGGGGGTCAATGTGGACTTGGGCTCGTTCAATATAAGTCCCAGCCTATGAAACGTAGCCTTGGCCAGGGACATGTGTTCTGCCACCCATGCTTTGGACTCGGCCTTGATGAGCCAGTTGTCCAGATACAGGAATACCTGCACCTGGTGCCTGCGGAGGAAGGCTGCCACGACCACCATACACTTGGTGAACACCCGGGGGGCCATTGAGAGGCCAAATGGGAACACCCTGAACGGGTAGTGGTGGCCACTGACCACGAATCTGACAAAGGGTCTGTGGGCTGGGATAATAGCAATGTGGAAGTACGCATCCTTCAAGTCGAGGGCGGCGTACCAGTCTCCCAGATCCATGGAGGGAATGTTGGTGGCCAGAGAGCCCATGCGAAACTTCACCTTGTTTATGAATGTGTTGCAGTCTCGTAGGTCCAGGATAGGCTGAAGCCCGTCCTTGGCCTTGGGGATGAGGAAATAGCGGGAGTAGAACCCCTTGCCCCTGAATTCCTGAGGAACCTCCTCTATTGCCCCTAGAGCTGGGAGCGATTGCACCTCCTGTAAAAGGAGCTGCTCGTGAGAGGGGTCCCTGAAGAGGGACAGGAGGGCTGGAGGGAATAAAATTGGATAGAATATCATGCCCCTACCATGCTGAGGACCCAGCGGTCTGACATGATCTGAGACCAAACATGGTAGAAGCGGGAGAGTCGATTCACAAAAGGGGGGGGGGGGGGAAATCCAAGATGGCGACTGGTGCGCCGTCCTCCGGCGCATCTTCAAAAGTTAGCCCACTGGCCCCAAGCCTATTTGGCTGAACCCTGGCCTTGGCCCGAGGAGGAGTGCGGTGGGCGCCTCCTACTATTCCTGCCCCTTCTCCTTGATGGATCTCATCTAGGAGGCCCAGGGTAGAAGCGGGACGGGGGCTGAGGTGTAAAGGGCTTTCTCTGAGGCGCTGGGGTGCGTAGCCCCTGAGACTTCAGAGTCACGCAAGAGTCCTTTAGGCTATGCAGGCCCGTGTCCTTGTTTTTAGCGAACAGGCTCTTGCAGTCAAAGGGGAGGTGCTGTATGGTATTCTGGACCTCCAGTGGGATACCCAAAACCTGGAGCCACACACTGCGCCTCATTGCAATGGCGGTGGCCATGGTTCGAGCCGCAGAGTCCGCCGCGTCCAGTGTTGCCTGGAGGGCGGTCCTAGACACCACTCTACCCCCTTCAAGGAGCGCACCAAACTCCTTGAGAGTCGGCTGGGATTAACTCCTGGAACTTAGCCAACAAACTCCAGGAATTAAAGGCGTATTGGCTAAGCACTGCCTACTGATTCGCTACTCGAAGCTGGAGCCCACCAGTCAAATAGACTTTACGGCCAAAGAGATCCAGCTTCTTGGTGTCCCGTGACTTAGGTGCAGGGCCTGGCTGTCCTTGCCACTCCTTGTGGTTTGCCGCAACCACCACCAGAGTCCCCGGCTGGGGGTGGGTAAAAAGGTGCTCATAGCCCTTTTGCGGCACAAAGTAGCGTCTCTTGACCCCCTTTAGCCATTGGTAGTATAGAGGCCAGGGTTTGCCAGAGCACCTTCATGGTGTTCTGAACTGTCCTTATGGGGGCAAGGCCACTCTAGAAGGACCCTCGGGAGTGAGGATGTCCACCATTGGATCCACATTCTCCATAACCTCCTCTGCCTGGAGGTTAAGGTTAACTGCCACCCTCCTGAGCAGGTCTTGGAAGCCTTTGGTGTCCAGTGGTGGTAGAGTGGTAGATGTGCCCACCACTGCCTCGTCCAGTGAAGCGGTTCCCGGGACGGGGTCTTCCGGCCCCTCTGGTTTTCTGGAGATCGGGTCAGGTACTTCGGAGCTCCCCACGACCAGAGGTTCAGGAGCCACCGACGTCGGTGGAGGAGGGACTGCGCTTGCCTGTGGCAGCTCAGTAGCCCTGTCTTGTATGGAATCCTCAGGGGCCCTAGGGGTGTAGCGTGCCAGCGATGTTGCTGATGGAGGGGCACGGGGGGGCCGACACTACAGATACCGGCCTGGATCCCTGAGCCTGGTGGTAGGGCCTAGGGGTCCAAAAGGGCCATTGTACTGGGCAATGCCACTAGGGTGGCCAAGTGATGGCTGGTGCCGGTTGTTCCGCTGGCCTACGGTGCTGGGACCGGGAGTGGCTGCTTCGGGAGACAGACGATTCGGCGTCCGACTCTGACGAGTATACTGTACCCGACCATGGGGGACCAGAGCCTGATGGTACCAGTGAGCTGTACTGGGGAGACGGAGATCGGTGCTGCAACATCATGGGCTTCCCCCGATGATGAATCAATGGCGGTGCTGCCATCGGTGCCGTGACGGATGTCGGAGCCGTCCGCAGTGCCGGGCTCGACGCCGCAGTTGTGCCGTCGCCGGTGCTACTGGTGGTGCCTGAGTTTGCGAAGCCAGGTACTGTGCCATCATGGCAATGAGGTCTCGAACTATCTCATGTGTGTCCGGAGTGGAAGGGAGGTCAAGCTCTTCCTCCAAATCGTCCCGGGTAGGGGAGTCCATTCTCACCGGATTCAATGGCTCTGCCACTGGGGCCGGAGTCAACGGCACCGATTCTTGAGCACCAGACCGAGGGTGTCCCGCCGGAGGATGCACCCCACTGGAATCCCCCCTCGGTTTCTTGACAAGGGAACGTCCCCTGTCTGGTTTCTTTTTCTTTATGCGGCACCAGGAACGTGAACAGTGACGCCTCATGGCACTGGCCTTATGGGCCGGGGAGCGGTGCTGGTGCTCGCTGGTGGAGTCCTTCCTCGATGCCAGGACATCCCACACCGAGGCCAGTGCGCTGCACACTGAGGATGCCAGTGTCGGCTCTGGCTGAAGGGCCGACTCCATCAGGAGGAGCTTTAGACGATAGTCCTGCTCCCTCTTAGTCTGGGATCTGAAGCTCCTGCAAATTGGGCACTTATCTGTTTGATGGCCCTCCCTGAGGCACTTGAGACAGGTGGCGTGAGGATCACTTGTGGACATAGGTTTTGCCCACCACTAGCACAGCTTAAACCCCTGCAACCGAGGCATGCCCTGGCGCCGGGGAGAGTAGAAGGGGGGGAAGCCCCCTGAAGTAAGCTAAACAGATCTACAACTATTAACAACTAACTAACGACTATTCACACAAAAACAAGGGAACCACTAGGTAAGGCATTTGCAGATACAAAAGACTGAGCTGTTCCAACGACCGTATTGGGCGGTAAGAAGGAACTGAGCAGGCGGTGGGTCGGCAGGGACATATATACACTGCCATAAAGGTGTCACTCTAGGGGTCTCCACAGCCTAACTGATGGGTACCACTCGGGGAAAAGCTTTCCGGCGATGGTGCACACAGCGCATGCACACACCTATTGGAATGCACATGAGCAATCACTCGAAGAAGAACTGTAAGTTTTATATCAGTTTAGAATAATAAATTCATTAATAAAATTTAAAATTAAGTAGCTATCATTTTCAGTACAGTTATCACTGTTGGATGAATTCAAGAGCGAAGAGTTTGCAATTCCCTAGGAATTTCCATGTCACTTTGGCAAGAAGTTGTACCTATGTTTTTTTCTACTTGCAAACTATGCCTTTGACATTGCTGATTTATACATTTTCAGACATTAGTAATATACAACAAAACAAAAAGGCATTAAAGTGTGACAAAGTATTAATGACAATAACCTGGGGGGAAGGTCACAACCACAAACTGATTAAATGTTTAATCTTTCAGAGCCACTAGAGCAGCAAAAGCAAAAAATAAATCTTACTTACCAGATTTGATATATCCGGACAATCTTCAAAAATGCAGTATTTGTGGTATGCCATAAAGGAAGAAAGTGACATCCCATCAAAATAAAGATTAACAGATACTTTGCCCCATGGATTATCTGGACGTTCCTGTTTGAATAAAACAAAGTAGACTACTGCCATAATGCACATAACATCATGGCTGAGATTTTGCCCACATAATAGTCATGAAAGAGGAAATGACTTACCTGTAACTGGCAGTTCTTCAATATACGTGGTCCCTATTTGTATTCCAAACTTGGGTGCACATGTGCGCCATACATTGAAGCAGGAAGTTTTCAGTAGCAGTGTCCACTGATGTGCATGTGCGTCATATGTTACCTCGTGCTCCAGGTGAGGTTAAGAGGCTATGCAGGGAGACGGTCCCTCAGTCACCCTCTTCGCACTGAGTAGCGCAGTCCGTACCAGAGGGGCAGTGAGTGGGTATTGGAATACAAATAGGGATCACACATCCAGTTACAGGTAAGTAACCTCCTCTTCTTCTTCTTCGAGTGATGGTTCCTATATGTATCCAAATGCAGGTGAGCATCAAGCAAAGATCAGCTTGGAGGCGGGTATGAGGACAAACGAGGTATCGCTGTCTGCAGGACAGCACAGCCCACAGCTGCATCTTCCGTCACTCCCTGGGCGATGGCACAGTAGATGGTGAAGATATGCAGAGAGCGTCAGGTTGCCACCCGGTATATGTGTTGCCAGGGGATGTCCACTAGGGAGGCGGAGGTAGCTGTACGTGAAGCAGTGGGCTGTAATCCTGACTACCTGTAGCACTCTATGATGCATGTAGAGATGCACTTTGATATGAGCTGTGAAGAAAGGGCTTGGCCTAGCAACCTTTCTGCAAGGGCTATGAAAAGGCATGGAGAGGTGCAAAAGACGCGGGTCCTGTCAAGGTAGAACACAAGTGCACAGCGGACATCCTATGAGTGCGGAGTCCTGCCTGTTGGAGTGAAGTATGGCTTAGGATGGAAGACCGGGAGATGGACTGACTGGTTGAGGTGGAACTCAGAGACCACTTTTGTGAAAAACATAGGGTAAAGATGCAACAAAACTTTTTATGGAAGTTTATGGGGGAGGTCAGCCATCATGGCTCCCAATTCGCTGACCTGCCTAGTGGAAGTGATGGCCAGGACAAATATGACCTTCATGGATAAGTGTTAGAGGAAACATGTGGCCAGGGGCTCGAAGGGAGGTCTGATGAGGGCAGAAAGTACAAGATTGAGGTTCCAGGGGGGAGTTGGTTTAAGGACTGGTGGGAAGTGTTCATCAGCCCTTTCAGAAAGCAGGTGGTGGAGGGGTGGGAAAACACCAAGTGGCCATCCATTGGTGGGAGGAAGGCACTAAATACCATAAAGTGGACTTGGACTGAGCTGAGGGAAAGGCCTGAAGTCTTTAAATCCAGGAAGTAGTCCAGGATGGTGGGGACGGAGACATCACTAAGGGGGAGATGCTGGCATTGCACCAAGGAGGTGAAATGCTTCAATTTCACAGCATAGTAAGCCTGTGTGGAAGCTCATCTAGGTGAACATGATTTGTCAGGGAAGAGTCAACATAGTTTTTGTAAAGGGAAATCATGCCTCACCAATCTATTAGAATTCTTTGAGGGGATCAACAAGCATATGGACATGGGGGATCCAGTGGATATAGTGTACTTACATTTTCAGAAAGCCTTTGATAAGCTCCCTCACAAAAGGGAAACAAAGAGTAGGAATAAATCACCAGGTCTCAGAATGGAGAGAAGTAAAAATTGGTGTCCCCCAGGGGTCTGGTTCTGGGACCAGTACTGTTCAACATATTTATAAACAATCTGGAAAAAAGGGTAAACAGGAGGTTGCAAAATTTGCAGATGACACAAAACTACTCAAGATAGTTAAGTGAAAAGCAGAATGTGAAGAGTTACAAAGGGATCTCACAAAACTGGGCGACTGGGCAACAAAATGGCAGATGAAATTCAATGTTGATAAATGCAAAGTAATAAACATTGGAAAACAATCCCAATTATACATATAAAATGATGGGGTCTAAATTAGCTGTTATCACTCAAGGAATAGATCTTGGAGTCATTGTGGATAGTTCTCTGGGAACACCCACTCAATATACAATGGCAGTCAAAAAAGCTAACAGAATGTTCGGAATCATTAGAAAAGCGACAGTAAGACAGAAAATATGTTGCCTCTATATAAATCCATGGTACGCCCACATCTTGAATACTGCATGAAGTGGTCACCCCATCTCACAAAAAGATATACTGGAATTGGAAAAGGTACAGAAAAGGGGAACAAAAATGATTAGGGGTATTGAACATCTTCCATATGAGGAGAGATTAATAAGACTGGGACTTTTCAGCTTGGGATTTGATAGAGGTCTATAAAAATCAAGACTGGTGTGGAGAAAGTAAATAAGGAAGTGTTATTTACTCCTCATAGCACAAGAACCTGGGGTCACCAAATGAAATTCATAGGCTGCAGGTTTAAAACAAACCAAAGGAATTACTTTTTCACACAAGGCACAGTCAACCTGTGGAACTCTTTGCCAGAGGATGTTGTAAAGGCCAAGACTATAACAGAGTTCAAAAAAGAACTAGATAAATTCATGGAGGATAGTGGTTACTAGCCAGGGTGGGCAGGGATGGTGTCCCTAGCCTCTGTTTGCCAGAAGCTGGGAATGGGCAACAGGGGATGGATCACTTGATCTCTACCTGTTCTCTTCATTCCCTCTAAAGTACCTGGCATTGGCCACTGTCGGAAGACAGGATACTGGACTAGATGGACCTTTGGTCTGATTCACTATGGCCATTCTTATGTTCTCGTCTGCTGATTAAGTAGGTAATGTACCGATGTCAAGCAGGCATTGTTTACATGCAAGTCCCATCCAAAAACCAGGCTGTGAGGTGAAGCGGGCCTGAGCTGGGATGTCAGACTCTGCCCTGGTGCTGGGTGAGGAGGTCTGGCAGTGTGAGGAAGTAGATTGAGGGGCGGGCGGAGAGTCTGAAAACCAGAAGTGTCAGAGCAAAACAGAGTTATCAGTAGGACTGTGGCTCAATTGCAACAGATCCTGCGCAGTATTTGGGAAAGGAGGGGAATGGGGGAAGGCATAGCAGAGACCGTCCCACCACAGAAGAAGGAGAACATTGCCTTGGGAATTGCGCTCCATGGTCCCCCAGGAGCAGTAGAGGGGAAACTTGCGGTTTTTGTGAGTGGTGAAGAAGTCCCAGTGAAGAGTGCCCCAGGCATGGCAGACGGAGTGGAGTGGTATGTGTAGCTCCCACTCTTAATTGAGGTACCAGGTCCATCCGAGTGTGTCCGAAGAGAGTTCTGCACTTGCAGGAGGTACGCTGCATGGAGGAGGTCATTGTGGTGGATACACCAGTTCCAGAAGCGGATGGACTCCGCACAAAGTGACTAGGACTTGGTGCCCTCCCGCCTGTTTACGTATGCCACCGCAGTGGTATTGTCAGAAAGGAGCTGAATGTGGAGAGCTCAGATAAGGGGCAGGAACATATGGCAGATGAGGCGAACCCCGCCTGCATCTCCAGGATATTGATGTGTATGTGGGCTTCATGCTGAATCCAAGCCCCTTGGGTGGCATGGCTGACCAGGTGGGCACCCCCAACTGGCTAGGGAGGTGGTTGGGAAAGGAGTGGCAAAGGAAGTACCTATCATCACTTGAAAGGGTTGGGCCACCATGTGAGGGAGGCCTGGACTGGATGTGAGACAATCAGTGTGGCGGCCATGTGGTCGAAGTGTGGTCTGCAGACTGATAGGAGCCACAGCAGTAGACAGCGCAAGTGCAGATGGCCATGCAGAGTCACATGGGTGCAGGCTGCCATATGCCCACGGAGAGAGAGACAGCGGCGCACCACTCTGGTGTGTGAGTTGTAGTGTAGGGCCATCAGGGCAGCGAAATATCCTGCCAGGAGAAAGACCTGAGTTGCTACAGAATCCAGGCATGCTCCGATTAAGTGGACTGTCTGCATCAAGATGAGCACAGATTTCTCCTCATTGAAACAGACATCAAGCCGACGAGAATGGTGAGAAGAGAGCGGAGAGGACGGATGATCAATGCCATCTTGGGGAGGGATGGTGCCACCAGAAGCCAGTCATCTAAGAAAGGGAACACGGAGTACCCCAGTAGTCTTAGTTGGAGCAGCCATGACCACGAAGACTTCGGTGAAGACTCTTGGGGCCATCACAGTGTCAAAGGGGAGAAGTCTGAACTGGTAGTGCTCGTCGCCCACGCGGAAGCAAAGAAGCCTGCGGTGGCCCAGATGGATGTCGATGTGGTAGTACACATCCTTCACGTCCAGAGCTATGCCTCCTGGAAAGGGAGGGGATGATGGAAGTGAGTGTCACTATACAGAACCTGGTTTTCCTGATATATATATTGAGTAGTTGGAGATCAAGTATAGGGCAGAGTCCTCCTCCCTTTTTCAGGTTGAGAAAGTACGGAGAGTAGAAGCCCTGGGGACTGGGGGCAGTGTCGTGCAGGCTCCTGATACCAAGAGTAGGTGACCTTGTATGGGGCATAGGGAGTGTGGCCGGAAAGGTGGTCTATGTTGCTTCTGACAGGGTGCCAAAGTGTATATGAACAGGTTAAAGAACAGGTTAAGGATTATTTAGAAAAGCTGGACATGCACAAGTCGATGGGGATGGATGCAATGCATCCTAGGGCGCTGAGAGAGTTGGCTGATGTGATTGCAAAGCCACTGGCCATTATCTTTGAAAACTCATGGCAATCGGCGGAGGTCCCGGACGATTGGAAAAAGGCAAATATAGTGCCTATCTTTAAAAAAAGGGAAGAAAGATAATACGGGGAACTACAGATCCATCAGCCTCGCCTCAGTCCCGGAAAAATTATGGAGCAGGTCCTCAAGGAATCCATTTAGCAGCACTTGGAGGAGAGAAAGGTGATTAGGAACAGGGAACATGGATTCACCAAGGGCAAGTCATGCCTGACCAACCTGATTGCCTTCTATGATGAAATAATTGGCTTTGTGGATATGGGGAAAGCGGTGGACGTGATATACCTTGACTTTAGCAAAGCTTTTGATACAGTCTCCCACAGTATTCTTGCCAGCAAGTTGAAGAAGTATGGATTGGAAGAATGGACTATAAGATGGATAGAAAGCTGGCTAGATCATCGGGCTCAACAGGTAGTGATGAACGGCTCAATGTCTAGTTGGCAGCCAGTATCAAGTGGAGTGCCCTAGGGGTTGGTCCAGGGGCTGGTTTTGTTCAGCATCTTCATTAATGATCTGGATGATGGGATGGATTGCACCCTCAGCAAGTTCACAGATGACACTAAGTTAGGGGGAGAGGTAGATACACCGGAGGGTAGGGATAAGGTCAAGGGTGACCTAGACAAATTGGAGGAATGCCCAAAAGAAATCTGATGGAGGTTCAACAAGGACAAGTGCAGAGTCCTGCACTTAGGACAGAAGAATCCCATGCACTGCTACAAGCTGGGGACCAACTGGCTAAGTGGCAGTTATACAGAAAGGACCTGGGAATTACAGTGGATGAGATGCTGGATATGAGTCAACAGTGTGCCCTTGTTGCCAAGAAGGCTAACGGCATATTGGGCTCCATTAGTAGGAGCACTGCCAGCAGATCAAGGTAAGTGATTACACTGCTCTACAGCCAAAATGCTTCTGAAATAAATGTAGTCAAACTTTACTAATTTTGGGTCACTGAGAACGAAAATGATGCTTAAAATTGTTGATTGGCTCTAGTTTTCAAGATATCCTATTGGGTCAGTATATACGACCCTTGACTTGGGAATGGCGGAGGATAAGTGAGTTATAAAGGGAAGGGATCTCAATTTAAACCAGAAATAACTAAAATACATCTTTGACTGGATCTATGAATAAATCTATGACTGGGTTTGGACAGTACTTGCTTTTTAGGCAAAACAATGAATGATGCAATCTGAAGCTGGTATTGCATCATACATGATATGAATTGCATCGTTATTCCTAGAAGTCATGGATGATGCAATCATAACGAAGCTTACATCACTCTGCTGAACAAATTGCCCTATATCAGCTCTAGAAATCATACAGTGTCGTGCTCTCTTATTTGTCAGTGTTTGATTTTGCAAAGGGATACATTTCTGTTTAGCCAAAGTGAGCAGAGATGCCTCGTACTTGTGTGAACAGTGCAGATAACTTCTGCTATGTTTGTGGTGAAGTGACTTTTGCATCACAAAAGCGCAGTATAACCACTATGGTTAAGAAAGCCTATCACCTTTACTTTGGCTGCAAAACTGGAGATCAGGACAAGAGGTGGGCCCCACACGTATGCTGCAACACTTGTGCAACAAATCTTCGCCAGTGGTTGAACAGGAAAAGGAAATCTATGCCTTTTGCAGTGCCAATGATTTGGAGAGAGCCAACAGATCATACCAGCAATTGTTACTTCTGCAT
>NW_020664489.1:5661387-5813413 GCF_002925995.2 Terrapene triunguis | reverse complement strand
TCTCCTGGCAGGTGATGTTAGGGTTTCCATGTTCCGTGACCGTCAAAAGGATCTTGTCCCATTCTTCTTCATGGAAGGTGATCTTGTAGCCTGCAACAACATCGATGGTGTGATGGCAGCCCTCAACATCGTTCACAATCCAGATGAGTGGAGACTGTTCATTGATTCATCGAAGACGAGTCTTAAAGCTGTTTTACTGCATAATGGCAATGTTTTGCCATCAATTCCAGTTGGTCATGCAGTCCATATGAAGGAAACCTATGACAACATGAAACAACTTTTGAGGTGCATAAATTATGACCAACATCAGTGGCAGCTTTGTGGCGATTTGAAGGTTGTTGCTCTCTTGCCTGGTCTGCAGACTGGATACACAAAGTACTGCTGTTTTCTCTGCGAATGGGATAGTCGTGCAAGAGATTCCCACTCCATCAAGAAAGATTGGCCACTCCGACAGTCATTGGAGCCTGGGAGGAAAAGTGTTCAGCATCCACCACTTGTTGAATCAAGGAAGATTTTGTTACCACCCTTACACATCAAGCTGGGTCTGATGAAGAACTTTGTCAAGGCCATTGACAAAACACAAGCAGCTTTCAAGTACCTCCGTGGAAAATTTCCAAGGTTAAGTGAAGCTAAGATAAAGGAAGGTGTCTTTGTTAGTCCTCAGATTCGTGAACTTCGAGATGATGCATTTGACCATGCACTGCGTGGCAAGGAAAAGACGGCATGGAAAGCCTTCCAGTTAGTGGCAATAAATTTTCTCGGAAACAACAAGGCAGACAACTACAGGTTGTTGGTGGAAAACCTCCTCAAGGCATACAAAAGCCTTGGTTGCAACATGTCACTAAAGAGACATTTTTTGCACTCTCATTTAGATTTTTTTCCACCGAACTGCGGAGCAGTGAGCGACGAGCACGGCCAGCGATTTCACCAGGACATTGCAACAATGGAGAAACGCTATCAGGGCAAATGGAGCCCATCAATGCTTGCAGACTATTGCTGGACAGTGACAAGAGATGCTCCATTTAAAGAATACAAGAGACAAGGCAAGAAGCGCCAAGGAGACACTGAATAGGACTAAACTATGTACAGAATAGTTTTTTGCCTTTTGTTTCATAATAAATTTTATTTATATAACCCTTTTGCTGATTTTTAAAGTGTTCCATAAACAGGACAGGTGAAATATTATCATGTAAAGCAACCATAAACACATGAAAAGACCTAGGTTTACAATTTATGATTAAAACTCTATTATCTACACAATATACATAGACATAAAATGTAAAAACTTAAATATCTTAGAAACAGTAGTCAATCAGTTGTTTTAATTGTCATATTTGAATACAGCACATCAAAATACATAATAAATAGCACATTTTATCTCTGAAGCAGACGACTTCTCAAAAATTGTAGACCAGTGTTATTCCCCTCTATTTGGCACTGGTGAGGCCACATCTGGAATATTGCGTCTAGTTTCGGGCCCCCCACTACAGAAAGGATGTGGACAAATTGTAGAGAGTCCAGTGGAGGGCAACGAAAATGATTAAGGGGCTGGGGGGACTTATGAGGAGAGGCTGAGGGAACTGGGCTTATTTAGTCTGCAGAAGAGAAGAGTGTGGTGGTGGGGAGGGAGCTGATAGCATCCTTCAACTACCTGACGGGGGGTTCCAAAGAGGATAGAGCTAGGCTGTTCTCAGTGGTGGCAGATGACAGAACAAGGAGCAATGGTCTCAAGTTGCATTGGGGAAGGTCTAGGTTGGATATTGGGAAAAACTTTTTCACTAGGAGGGTGGTGAACTGGAATGGGTTACTTAGGGAGGTGGTGGAATCTCCATCCTTAGAGGTTTTTAAGGCCCGGCTTGACAAAGCCCTGGCTGGGATGATTTAGTTGGGGTTGGTCCTGCTTTGAGCAGGGGATTGGACTAGATGACCTCCTGAGGTCTCTTTCAACCCTAATCTTCTATGATTCTATATCCCGAGAGACGGGAACATCACTCAAGTCCTTCAAAGAGTGGAGGGACTCATCTGTCTTTGCGGAGAATAGCTTGTTCTTATTGATGGGAAGGTCCTGGATGGAGGTCTGGACCTTCCTGAGGAAGCCAGAGGATTGCAGCCAGGACTCTCATTGCATGATGAAACCTGTGGTGAGAGAGCGGGAGGATGCATCCGCTGCATCCACCACAGCATGGAGGCTGACCTTGGCCGTCAAGTGACCTTCCTCCACCAGGGCCTGGAAACACTGCTGTTTGTCCTGCAGCAGATCCTCCAGGAACTCTGTTAGGTTGGCATAGTTATTAAAGTCAAACTTCACTAGCAGAGCCTGCTTGTTAGAGATGTGGAATTGCATGGCCACGGAAATGTATGCCTTATGGCCCAGAAGGTCAAGGCATTTTGCTGCCCTATCCAGGAGGGTGGAGGCATGTGAGTGCTGTCTCGCCTGCTCAGTTGCTGCGTGCACCACTAGTGAAGTGGGGGTGAGAGTGTTCCAGAAGGGGTGTGTGCGAGGGGAAAAAAAAAAAGTCAGCCCTTTTTGTACAGGACAAAGTACTGGCGTTCCAACCTCTTAGGTGTGGGGGTACATTGTACTCCACTTAGGAAGTAACAATCGGTTGCACACATACAAAATGGGAAATGACTGCCTAGGAAGGAGTACTGCAGAAAGGGATCGGGAGGTCACAGTGCATCACAAGCTAAATGAGTCAACGGTGTAACACTGTTGCAAAAAAACCAAACTAACCATTCTTGGAGAAAGTCCAGAGAAGAGCAACAAAAATTATTAAAAGTCTGGAAAACATAACCTATGAGGGAAGATTGAAAAAATTGGGTTTGTTTAGTTTGGAGAAGAGACGACTGAGGGCGGGGACATGATAACAGTTTTCAAGTACATAAAAGTTTGTTACAAGGAGGAGAGAGAAGAGAAAATTACTAACCCTGCACAGTAACTAAGGTTCTTCAAGATGGTTGTCTCTGTGGGTGCACCACAGTGCCGGTCCCCGTCTCGCACTGCCTCAGGCAGTTACATAGCACCGTGCGACCAACACTACTCTCAGTTCTGTCTCTACCAAAGTATTTAATGTGAAAACTCTGAAGAAGGAGGAGGGTAATGGAGCACACACAGAGACAACCATCTCGAAGAACCTCAGTTACTGCACAGGGTAACTTTCTCCTCTTCTTCGAGGTGTGTCCCTATGGGAGCTCCACTTTAGGTGACTAGAGCATCTGATGATGAATGCTGCTCTAATGCATAACGTTGTCTGAATGTACGGGCTAACACCCAGGCTGCTGCTTTGTAGATGTTCATAATGGGTACATTGTTAAGAAAGGCTATCGAAGCAGATAGAGATCTGGTGGAATATGTGTGGGTCTCCGGTGGGGGCTGAAGCTGTTGTTGACGATAGCAAAAGTCAATGCATCCGGAGATCCATTTAGACAGTCTCTGTTTAGATACGGTATCTCCTTTTGAGAGTTCTGTGATGGAGAAGAATAATTTTGGTGACTTTCAGAAAGTCTTTGTTCTCTTGATGTAAAAGGCTAGCACGCTTTGAACGTCCAGGGTGTGGAGTGCTGCTTCTTGTTTATTCCCATGGGGTTTGGGGAAGAACAATGGGAGATGAATGGGATGATTCAGATGGAATGAGGAGAAAATCTTAGTTTAAGAATTTGGGATGCGTTCTTAAGGTCACCTTATTTTTGAAGAATGTTGTGTATCGTGGGTGTCCCACAAGGTCCCCTAGCTCCCCCACCCATCTGGCAGACATGATGGCGATGAGGAAGGCCACCTTCATTAAAAGGTGGAGTAGTGAATATGTCGCTAATGGTTCAAATGATTGTCCAGTAAAGCCCCTAACATTAGATCATGGGTTCTCAATCTTCATTGCACCGCGATCCCCTTCTGATAACAAAAATTACTACATGACACCAGAAGGGGGCACTGAAGCCTGAGCCCCACCGCCCCATGTGGTGGCGGTGGGGAGTTTAAGGGGGACAAAGCCAAAGTCCAAGGGGGCCTGTAACCTAGCCCTGCCGCCCAGGGTTGAAACCCTTGGACTTCAGTCCTGGGCAGTGGGGCTTGGGCTTCAGCTCTGGGTCCCAGCAACTCTAAGCCAGCCCTGGTGACCCCATTAAAATGGGATTGCGACCCACTTTGGGGTCCCAACCCATAGTTTGAGAACCGCTGAACTAGATTAAGGTCCCATTATGAAGTAGAGGTTTGTATTTTGGGGTAAACGTTACGAGGGCCCTTAAGAAAACGCTTGCTGATTGGGTGAGAAAAATCGATAACTCATGGTGGAACCTTTAATAGCTTTGAGGTGTACTCTGATTGAGCTTATGGAGAGACCCAATTTCTTAAGTTCCAATATATAGTCCAATACACCAGAGGTAGAGGAGAGAGACCACCAATGATTTGTTTATTTTGGCACCATATAGTGAATCTCCTCCATTTGTGTAGGTATGTCGAGTAGTTAGTCTAGACTATTTAACAGACTGTACCTTACTTCTCACAAAAAAGTCTATAGTTGGGAACTCCCAATGTTTGAATATATTCCGTAGTACTCAGAGGGCCATTTCCCATTTGTGGTCCTGGGAGAGTTTTTCGCTTAGCACATCTGCGGTGTTTTTCTGGCATCCTGATATATAGGAGGCTATGTTGATGTTGTAACTGATGCACCAGATCCCAAAGTAGCATGGCTGCCGCGCATAGAGTGTGAGAACATGCCCCCCTTGCCAGTTTATATAGAACATGCAAGCAACGTTGTCTGTGAGGATCTTTATGGTTTTGTTCTTGATCATAGGTAGGAAATGGGAGCAGCCATTGCAAACTGCCTGTAGCTCCAGTAGATTTATATGTCGGAGGGATTTCGACAGGGACCAATGGCCTTGGACAGTGTGAGTGTGTTAAGTATGCCCCCCACTCTAGTAGGGAGCAGTCCATAGTGAGTATCATTGTTGGAGGCTTCTGTACAAAGGGGACTCCTGCACAAACGTTGTTTGGTTGTGTCCACCATTGTAGTGAGTCTTTTACTTTGTTTGGCATCGTGAGGCGTTTGTTTATACCATGTCTGTGCAGGACACAGACTGTCTGGACCAAGGCTTGCAGGTATTGCATATGCAGTAGTGTGTGTTGGATGACGAACATCATTGCAGATATGTGGCCCAACAGTTGTAGGCAAGTCCTAGCTGATGTCTGGGGACTGTCTAATGTTGTGGAGATCAAACTGAGTAACATCATGAACTGTTGTTGGGGAAGAGAGGCTGTAGCCTCCAGAGAATTGAGGTAGGCTCCGATGAACTCCAGTTTCTGCACAGGTGTTAATGTTGATTGTGCATTTATTCGTAGCCCTGGATGTGTGTAAAGAGTTACTGTGTAGCCCAAGATGCGTGAAAAGATTAGCTTCTAGTGCCTCATGTTGTTGATGCTTTCAGCAAACCATCATCCAAATAGGGGAATATTATGATCCCTTGTCTGTGGAGGTGAGCTGCCACCACCAAGA
Organism: Terrapene triunguis; assembly: GCF_002925995.2. Taxonomy (NCBI): domain Eukaryota; kingdom Metazoa; phylum Chordata; order Testudines; family Emydidae; genus Terrapene; species Terrapene triunguis. Next base: position 5,807,924 of record NW_020664489.1, on the reverse strand, counting down.
AGACTTTCAAAAATAACCATGGGGCAGTGGATAGTCCAAAAGGCAGTACTTTGTACTGAAACTGGTCTGCTCCTAGAACAAAACTGAGGAACCTCCTGTGTGATGAATGTATTTTTATATGAAAATATGCATCCTGGAGGTTGATGGCTGAGAACCAATCCCCTTTTTCCAGGACTGGAATTATGGTTGCCAACGTGACCATCCTGAAGTATTGGATCTTCACAAATTTGTTGGGTTTTCTTATATCAAGAATGGGCCTCCATTCTTCATTTTTTTTCTGGGTTAGGAAGTAATGTGAATAGAATCCCCTCCCTCTGTGTTGTGTTGGTATGGTTCTATTGCACCTAGATGTATGAGGTGGTTTACTTCCTGTCACAGTACATGTTTGTGAGAGGGATCTCTGAAGAGGAACAGGGAGGTATGGTGGGTAGGGGGGATGGAGGTAAATGGGATGGATTAGCCATTTTCAATTATTTCTAATACCCATCTGTTTGACGTGATGGTCTACCAGGCTGGGTGAAATGGGGTCAGACAGTCTCTGAATGGATGGGAGGTAGCAGGTGTTTCCAGACCTCAAAATTGTTGTTTTGATGGAGCATGCTGTGATGTCGAAGGCTGTCGTCATCTTGCGGATCTCTGTCTCTGTGGGTCGTACTGCCTGTGTGGTTGTGTGCAAGGTGCAGACTGAAATTTTGTGATGCGTAGTACTTGTCCTCTTTTTTCTTGTTCATAGGTGTGTAAATGCCCAGGGACTTCAGCATCAGTCTGGAGTCCTTCAACATATGAAGGGACACAGTTTTAGCTGCAAATAGTTTACGGTCTTCAAACAGAAGATCCTTGACCGTCGATTGTACTTCTCTGGGAAAACCAGAGAGGTGTAGCCAGGATGCGTGTCACCTGACTACAACTGTGGCTACAGACCACGCTGCGGTGTCTGTGGAATCCAGTGAAGCTTGCAATGCTGTTCTAGCAAGAAGATGCCCCTCGGAGATGATGGCTCTAAATGCTATACCTAAAGGAGGTAGAGAAGGAACTGGGCGGGGGAAGGGTTGGCACATGGTGCTATGTAACTGCCTGAGGTTGTGCAAAATGGGGACAGTGCATGTGTGATCGAACCAGGCAGTGCTACTACAAATCTCTGATTACAAGTGCAGGGGTGCAAAAACATGAAACGTGGAGCACCCACAGGGACACTACTCTAAGAAGAAAATTTGTTCTCTTTTATCTCTGAGGGTAGGACAAGAAGCAATGGGCTTAAATTGCAGAAAGGGCAGTCTAGGTTGGACATTCGGAAAAATTTCCTATCAGGGTAGTTAAGTACTGGAATAAATTGCCTAGCGAGTTCGTGGAATCTCCATCATTGGAGATTTTTAAGAGCTGGTTAGACAAAACACCTGTCAGGGATGGCCTAGATAATACTTAGTCCTGCCTTGAGTGCAGGGGACTGGACTAGAAGACCTCCTGAGGACTCTTCCAGTCCTACAGTTTTACAAAGCCGGTGTGTGCCAGAATGCCCCTGCAGGCTGGAGGATTGTGTCGTTATAGGCAGCACGACACGAGACGGTCCCCTGGGCTGAAACATGTCCAACAGCTGGTGGGGTTGGTCCTGGATTTCCTCCAGGGATATGCCCAAGTCTAGAGCAACCCGTTGTAACAGCTCTTGGTATAGGTGATGGTCATCAGAAGGCGAAAGGGCTAGAGGAATCAGAGCTTTGTTGGGAGAGAATGAGGTATTGTTGGGATCATTGGTACTGGCTCCCAGTCCGTCTCCGCTTCTGGGTCTGAACTGGATGGTTCCGGTGCAGGAGCCAGGACGGAAGGGTGTGAGGCCTGGGAAGGTGGACATGGGCGGTGGTATAGATCCCAGGGTGGCCACTGTGCCCAGGGGGTCGGGTCCTGGGGCTATGGAGGGCCCCAAGGGTATCTATACCAGGGCGACGGTGCTTGAGCATACCCTGCCTGGTGCAGCGGTTGCAGGAGCGCTGCCAGCTTTTTGCTGCCCTAGGTGGCGGAAGGTCCCGCCCCGAAATGCCGCCGCGGTCGCCACCCCCCAAATTGTAGCGCCCTAGGCAACCATCTGGGTCGCCTAATGGGTTGCGCCAGCCCTGAGTGGTTGTGGCAAAGAGTCTGCTCTGCATTGGGACACAGGGGAGAAGAAGTTACTCACCTAGTGTAGTAACAATGGTTCTTTGAGATGTCCGTCCCTATGGGTGCTCCACTATAGGCGTGTTTGCATCCCTGTGCTGATGATCGGAGAACTTTGGTAGCAGTGTTCGTTGGGCCTGCACAAGTTATCTCTCTTTGTGCTGTGCCACGAGGCTAGCCAGTGCGTGTGGGTTAATCCTTCTCAGTTCCTTCTCTACTGTAGAGTCAAGACAAGAACTCCAAAGTAGAGGAGAGAAGAGGGTGTGTAGAGCACCGATAAGGACACACACATTGAGGAACCATTATTACTGCACAAGATGAGGAATTTCTTCTTCAAGTAGTGTCCCTATGGGTACATCACTGAAGGTGACTTCTGAGCAGTACCACTTCTGGAGGGTTGGGACTTCGGAGTCAGGTTGGTTACAAATGACAGCACTGTGGAGCTGAAGATGGCATTGGAAGCGGAGTCCCCAATGATCACATAGTGTTTTGCAAAATTGTGGATTGACACCCACATTGCCGCTCTACAGATCTCTGAGATAGGGACATCCTTGAGGAAGGCAATGGATGAGGAGATTGACTTTGTGAAGTGTGTATGAATAGCATCCAGAGGGGTCACATTACAAACTTGGTAACCATGTCTGATACAGTTTGAGATCCCCTTGGAAAGTCTGGGGTGATATTGCTGAGCCCTTGGATCTTTCTGTTGTGGAGAAAAAAGCCTCGGGGACATCCTGAAAGCCTTTGTCCTGTCCAGGTAGAAGGCCAGGGCTCTCCTGACATCTAGGATATGCAATAGAGCCTCTCTGTTGTTTTGGTGAGGCTTGGGGTAGAAGATTGGAAGGTGAATCAACTGATTCATGTGAAAGTGAGAAGTTACCTTAGGAATGAATATTGCATGTGGTCTGAGCATAACCTTGCCTAGAAAAAATACTGTGTAAGGAGGATGCATCATCAGAGCTGCTCTCTCTCCTATTCTCCTGTCTGTGGTAGGGAAAGCTGTTTTCATGGATAGGTATGTTAGTGAACGGGTGGCCATGGGTTCAAAGGGGGGCCTAGTCAGTCCTTTTAAAACAAGGTTCAGGTCCCATGTGGGGGTCAGAAGTTGAGGCAGAGGGAAGAGGTTTACTATGCCCTTGAGGAACATTTCTGTAGTTGGGTGTGACAGCACTGAGTATGGATCTATAGGCTGGTGAAAGGCTGTAATAGTTGTAGGTGGACCCTGAGAGAGCTCAGAGGCAGTCTGGACCATTTTAGGCTTAAAGCATGGTCTAGGATATGTGAAAGAGTTGAGGATGTTGGGGAGATTTGTTGGAACGTGCACCAAATCTGAAACTTGGACCATTTCTCCAGGTAAGTGTGCTGTGTTGAGGACTTTCTATTGTGTAATAGAACCTCTTGTACCTCTCTTGAACAGAGGCTTTCTAGGTGTTGAAATCAAACAGGAGCCATACCTTGGGGTGGAGAATCCCCAGGCTGGGATGTAGGGTATGTCCTTTGCTCCATGAGAGGTGGTGTGGAATGGCTGGGAGAGAGATTGGTGGACATGTCGCTAGCTGTGACAGGTAAGGGTACCAGGTCTGTCTTGGCCAAGTAGGAGCGATCAGAATACACGAGCTCTGTCCCTTTTTATTTTCAGCAGGACGTTCAACAGTAGGGGAAATGGAGAGAAGGCGTAGAGAAGGTCCCTGTCCCAGGGAAGGAGGAGAGCATTGCCTAAGGAGTGTTGTCCCATCCCTGCTCTGGACACGTCTTGTTCAGGTAAGTGGCGAACAGATATGTAGATGGTTTTCCCCTCTATCTAAATAGGTTGTGAAGTACTGACAGGTGTATCTCCCACTCGTGGTCATGTGGGAATTTCCAACTGAGACCATATGCTATCGAGTTTTGTGTACCTGGGAGTTACGCCGCGGATAGTGCAACACTGTGGGAGATGCACCAATTCCATAATCTCACTGCTTCTGAGCATAGGGAAGGCGATCTGACTCCCCCCTAACGATTGATGTAGTACATACAGGCAATGTTGTCTGTCAGGGCCTTTGTGTGTGATCCCGTGATGAGCAGGAGGAAATGAGCACAGGCATTCCTGACCACACTCAGCTTGAAGAGATTGATATGGAGGGATATCTCCGTGGGCGACCATTTGCCTTGTGTCGTGAAGCTGTTTAGGTGCACGCCCCACACTATGAGTTATGCGTTGGTGGTGAGAAGCAATGACTGTGATGTTTGTGAGAAGGGGATCCCTTTGCAAACATTGTCTGGGTCCTTCCACCACTTTAAGGAGTTTTTTTTATCCTGGTGGGTAGTGCCAGGGATTTGGCCAACCTGCATTTGTTCGGTCTGTAAACCGAGCCAAACTGTATTTGGAGGCATCATCGCATGTGGAGCCTGGCATGAAGTATCACGGCTATGCCTGCTGCCATATGTCCCAAGTGCTGGCGGCAAAACCTGGCTGGTATTTGTGGGCAGCTTTGAATGGTGTCTATGAGTGTGACTAAGGATAGGAACCTGTGTTGAGGTAAGAGTGCTCTGGCCTGTAACACATTGAGGGTGGCCCCTATGAATTCCAGGCACTGCACTGGAGGGTTGACATCTGGATGTTGATCTGTAGACCAGTTCTGTAAACAAATGTATCATAGTATTGGTGACCTGATGAGCCTCCTGGAGAGATCAGGCTCTGAGGAGACAATTGTCCAAGTATGGGTAAATCATCATCCCTTGAGAGCACAAATGAGTGGCCACCACTGACAGAACCTTGGAAAATACCCACAGGGCCAATGGTAGCCCGAAGAGGAGTACTCTGAATTGGTAGTGGTCGTGTCCCAGAGTGAATCTGAAAAATCGTCTATGAGCCGGTAGGATCAAGATGTGTAAATAGGCATCCTGGAGGTCGAGGGCCAAAAACCAGTCTCCCTGTTCCAATGCTGGAATGATCATTGATAAGGTGATCATCTTGAATTTTTGAGCCTTGACAAACTTCTTGAGAGCTCTGAGGTCTAGTGGGGGTCTCCAACCTCCGTTCCATTTGGTATTAGGACATAAGAGTAGAACCCCTTGCTTCAGATGTTGAGGTATTGGTTCTATGGCTCCTATCTGGAGGAGGTGATCCATCTTGTGTCGTAGTAAACTCTTGTTAGAAGGGTCCCTGAAGAGGGACCGGGAAGGGTGTTGTGGAAGGGGTTCAGACAATCTCTAGGACCCATCATGCTGATGTTATCCATCCCCAGACACTACAGAATGCTGCCAATTGGTGGCCAAATGGGTGTGGAACGATGGTTGGCTGCGTCAGTCAGGGAGAGTGGTCTAACCATGCCTTGACCTGCCCGTCAAAAGTGGCAGATGTAGAGAGCTGGGACAAAGATTATGGGCCAGATGGTTTCTGTTTAGGGAATTTCCATTTCTTTCTTTACAGCTCATAACGGTGCTGAGTTTGGTCCTGAGACGTGTGTGATCTATGCTGGGATTGGGGACTAAATTGTCTCTTTTGTCCAGGTGTACAGATACCCAGTGACTGGAGGGTAGCCCTAGAATCTTTCAGGGTGTGAAGGGAGGTGTCAGTATTCTCGGCAAAGAGCTTTGTGCCCTCAAAGGGAAGGTCCTCAACTGTGGACTGCACCTCATTCAGGCATCCTGGCAAATGAAGCCATGATGCTCGTTGCATCACCACAGCCGTGGAGATAGATCTAGCCCCGGTGTTGGCCATGTCAAGGGCAGATTGCAGAGATGTCTTTGCCACTAATTGGCCCTTCTGGATAATAGCCTTGAATGAGTCATGATATGCTTCTGGCATCTTTTCTGTGAAGTCATTCAGTGTCAAGTAATTTATGTAATCATATTTCGTTGTGAGGGCTTGGTATTTGATATGAAATTGTAGAGTGGTTGAGGAGTACACTTTTCTACCAAACAGATCAAGGCACTTCTAATCCCTGTTATAGGGAGAAGGCCTAGACTAGTGTTGTCGGACACAAGAGTTGACAGCGTCCACCACAGTGGAGTTGGGTGACGGTTGGGAGAATAGGAATTCCGATTCCTTAGTGGGGACATAGTATTTTTTGCCCACTTGCTTGCAGGTCGGGACCATTGATGCCGTAGTTTGCCATACAGTCTTTGCTGGGTTTTAAATGGCCTCATTAATCAGAAGGGCGATCTTTGAGGAGGCCAAAGAATGGAGGATATCAAGGAGTTGATGGTGGGTATCCATGACTTCCTCCAGTGGAATCAGGAGAGTGTCTGCCACCCTCTTTGTCAGTTCCTAAAAGAGATGAAAGTCATCTGCCAAAAATGGTGGAGAAGGCATGATGGCTTTGTCTGGAGGAGGAGGAGGAGGAGGATATGGTCCTTGGAGTCACTTCCTCCTTGGCACCTGCTTCCTGTTCCTTGAAGTCTTGAGGAGGTTCTGAATCCCTGAATGGTGCGGCCCAGGGAGTGCCTCTCGAGGATTCTCAGGCAAGGCTCGGCACTCAAGAGGCATGTTGGCGGTGTGCCGCCCAAGGGTCCCAATTTGGCGGCATATGGTGGGGGGTGGCATAGAGCCTGGTGGTGCTCATACCAGGACGATGGTGGTGAAGCTATCTGTGGGTATACCCTCGAGTTCTGTTGGTAGTGAGCACCATATGAAGCTTGGGAGGAATATTGCGATACCTCTTCTGGCTTGCTGTCTGAACTGTCGCTGGAAAGCGGAGGAGCATGGCATGACCGTGGGGATATTTCCCATGCTTGGCAGAGGCTTGGTGCAGAGGTCTCAGTACGGAGAGAAGGGGACTCCGGTGCATCTGGCATGTGGACGTCTTTTGAATGGCAGAGTACTGCCTGTACCAATGGTCCTAGCATCTGAGGCAGTGCCAGGGAGACGGGATAGTGTCTGCACCGGTCGCTCCTGCGCCAATTGAGCCATCGCTGGCGATACTGATGCAGGCTCGCATACCAAGAGTGTCTTTTTAGAGGAGTGCTTACTCGTCCTTCGGTGCCAATGATTCGGTACCTGTGCCCATGAGTCCATGGGCCTGTCAGTGGTACCAATTACAGGCAGTTTCTGTGAGCCATGAGTGCCAGACTGAGATGCCTCAGTGCCAAAGATACCAAGTGAGATGGTGATTGCTTGCCGCTATTTTGGGGCTTGCTATGTGGGGGTTCCCGCCCTCTTCTTAGAAGATTTGTGAGAGGGGTCGGCAGCCTGCTTCTTCGACCCACAGCCCTGAGATGTAAAAGGCTGTGGGGAAGGCTCACATCTACCATGTGACTGAGGTCGGAGAACTGCCTCTAAAGATAACCTTCTGGCGGAGTGTTCTTGTAGTCAGGCTACGAGCATGTAGGACAGAGAGTTCCGACTCTGAACATGTGGCGGTAAGAAGGAACTGAAGGAGTGTCGCACCGCACAGCCTCTTATAACCTCACCTGGAGCATGAGGCAAACGTATGATGCACATGCGGGTCAATGGAACTGCTGCTGAAAACTTCCGGCTCATGGGGCACATGCGCACCCACATTTGGAATACGAATAGGGACCATCACTCGAAGAAGAATTCAAAGTTGTAGTTCTTTCAACCAGCACAATAGCTTACCCCCCATTACACACTGATAGAGTTAGCAGTATACATATTAAAGCAAATTAGGAAACCAACATGGATTCTACCTCTATCTGCTGTTGGGATGGTAGCATTGAAAATATGACCTCTTTCCTTCCAACAAAGGTCTGGTTCTGTGTGTGCAAATACCCACCACACCATGGCAGCCAGACATTGCCTGTCTGAGAATGAGCCAGCATTTCACTCTCACATCTCAATTTATACTTCTTAAGATGCCTAAGTATATCACAAGTGATTTGAAATGGCAATGTGTTTAATTTTTCAAATAGTATTAAAAATACATTTAAGCAAGACGACATTTAATCTTAACATTAACTGATGAGTAAGGCTAAGATTTAGACATGAGTATTTTTAGTAAAAGTCATGGACACGTCATGGGCAACAAACAAAAATTCACGGCCCATGACCTGTCCATGACTTTTATTAAAAATACCCATGACTAAATCTCTGTTCCTGAGGCCCCTTTGCTCTGGGGGCCCCCTGCTCCAGTGGTGGGGGGTTGACTGTACCCGGTGGCCCAGTGCTCCAAAGACCCCAGGACCGCTCTCCTGATGGCCTCCAGGGCCGCCCTTGGGACCACTGCTCCAGCTCTCCCTGGGGCCAGTCACACCAGCTGCTGCTCAGGTTCTCCCAAGCAGTGGCTGGTGCAGCTGGCCTTGGGGCCGCTGCAGCTGTCACAGAGGTTGCGAAAAGTCATGGAATCCGTGGCCTCTGTGACAGAATCACAGCCTTATTCATGAGTTAAGGAGGAGTTCTAATGTTAGTACATGAAGGTACAAAGGACTCGTATAAGTCACAATGGTAACTGTCATAACTATAAAGGGAAGGGTAACAGCTCTCCTGTGTACAGTACTATAAAATCCCTCCTGGCCAGAGACTCCAAAATCCTTTTACCTGTAAAGGGTTAAGAAGCTCGGGTAACCTGGCTGACACCTGACTCTAAGGACCAATAAGGGGACAAGATACTTTCAAATCTTGGGGGGGGGGGGAAAGGCTTTTGTTTGGGCTCTTTGTTTTGGTTGTTGTTCGCTCTTGGGACTGAGAGGGACCAGACATCAATCCAGGTTCTCCCCATCTTTCTAAACAAGTTTTTCCTATTTCAAACTTGTAAGTAAATAGCCAGGCAAGGCGTGTTAGTTTTCCTTTGTTTTCTCAACTTGTAAATGTACCTTTTACTAGAGTGTTTATCTTTGTTTGCTGTACTTTGAACCTAAGACTAGAGGGGAGTCCTCTGAGCTCTTTAAGTTTGATTACCCTGTAAAGTTATTTTCCATACTGATTTTACAGAGATGATTTTTACCTTTTTCTTTAATTAAAAGCCTTCTTTTTAAGAACCTGATTGATTTTTCCCTGTTTTAAGATCCAAGGGGTTTGGATCTGTATTCACCAGGGAATTGGTGAAAGGTTTCTCAAAGCTTCCCAGGGAAGGGAATTAGCTTGTGGGAATGGTGGCAGCGGACCAGATCTAAGCTGGTAGTTAAGCTTAGAAGTCTTCATGCAGGCCCCCACACTTGTACCCTAAAGTTCAAAGTGGGGATACAGCCTTGACAGTAACAGCCACACAAATACACTTTGGTATCTTTAAAAACTAACATTGAAAGCCTAAAAATTGTGACAGGAGTCACAGTTAAAGCAGAAATCGTGTAATGTGCTGTCGTTATGCTACCTATGACAAATTATCTCCTGAGCCAGGTAGGAGTTACTTTGTTCAGGAAAAGCAACTAGTTTTATTCCTTCCATGAAGTATGCCTAATATACATTAAAGGGGAAAAAACATTTAGAGTTTTATTCCTTATGTCTGAACATAAGTTAAGTTACCAGAAAATGTATTTCAACAACTCTCTTTGTCAGTAGTTCTTGAAGGAGTTCTACAGCATCCTGCTGCCAAAAATTTCCAACCTAGTTAGTGAGAGGGGAAAACACAAAAAACTCAAACATTTCTAAATATCAACAAGCACAGTGCACTAAATCATGTACTCAGTATGTATTTTCACCAAAATATTCTATAATACAAATGTCTACTTAATAAAACCCAAGACTTATTTGATTCTTTTCCTACAGTTAAGAGTTTGTGCACTATGTGGTATTAGCTGAATTCAGTTTTGGCATTAGAAAATAGAATATTTGTCAAAGCAAAGCTGCATGAATATTTTGTACCAAGTACAGTTAGGGACTACTTACATGGCTCATCAACTTGTAATGTAATATTCAAAACGAGGTATGGGAAACCATAGGGAGGTACCAAGCACAAAGATGGCACAAACTAGTGGATTAAACTTTAACTGATGTGTAAAGAGTTTTGTAACTTGTAAAACCATACTGTAAATACTACACCCCTACCTCGATATAACGCAACCCGATATAACACGAATTTGGATATAACGCGGTAAAGCAGCGCTCCGGGGGGGCAGGACTGCGCACTCCGGTGGATCAAAGCAAGTTCAATATAATGCAGTTTCACCTATAAAGCGGTAAGATTTTTTGGCTCCCGAGGACAGCGTTGTATCGAGGTAGAGGTGTACTAGCTGAAACGTGTATCTTTGAAGCTCTAGCCCATAGGATTATTTTGCTAGTTATTATATCCTACTATTCCAGCCAGCAGTATCAACTAATGTGTTTCTTTTTCTGAAATTAATCCATTTTATTTTTATATTTTATTAGTATTAATTCCTTGGAATTTAGGATGTGTTGAGGCATGTGTTTCCAAATAAGTTTTGCTGAAATGCAAGAAGCCTACCGGCCTGTAAGATTTGGTAAGATCTGCTATATAGCAAAAAGTAGAATTAGTTATAAATGTGTCAGCATAAAAGCTGGCAACCTTTGGCACAGATAAGAATGGTCCCTGAACTTTGGGGAACCAAAGGGAAGAACTATCCACATCACAGGTTTATCCAGCTTCTACAACCGGTTGGTAACTGCAGGGTACACCACAACTTGGAGCTCATCAAGAGAGCCTAGGTTGGCAGTTTTGGAGTGAGATAATTCTTATTAATATATTTAGAAAATAAGTGTCATAATCCACTAACCTATAGGAGAAGGGTACCCATAAATTTCTTAGGGTACAGAAATAAGATTTGGGCATAGTAGGTTGGGCCTGAATCACATAGGTCCGGATCGTATAAAATATCTTGTAAGGGAGTCCTTTTCTTAAACCTTCTTCTTGTACTTGCTTTGGAGTTAGTTTTTTTTTTTTTTTTTTTCTTCTTAACGACTTCTTAGGGTCTTAAGCTCTTAAACTAAGTTCTACTTCTTAGATCTTTTCATCTATCTATTCTATCATCTATCACACTATCAGCTCAGCTTGTGCAGTATAGAGTAACTACTCAACAGTCCTAACCATTGGCTAAGCCAACACCATCGCGTAATCGGTATGCTAGGAGTGAGGCTGGTCCTTCACCTCCTATTACCGGGCTCTCAAGGAAGGGTGTGAGTATGTTAGGTTAAGGTACTTATATTAGAAATGTTACCACCAGGAGTTCTGGAATTCTTTTACTGTTTTGCAGTTATAAGTTTCATTGCATTTCTTATTTTTATGTTAATGTCAATAAAGATTTTATCAATTTGGTATTGTCCTCAGTGTACGCGTTCTTGCCAACCACCCCGAGAGTCCTCTCCCAATTTAGAGAACTCTCTGAGTTCTTGAACTCTGTAGTCTGAATTGGATAAGAACCTATAAATCTTCTGGTCGGATGCGATCAGTGGCGAGCCATAAAAGCTAACCCATCAAATTCAGGTCAACAAAGCACACCTTCTGGGTAAGCTGAACGTGCGGCAATCTAAAAACTGCTTCCCAGGAGGAGGGTAGGTATGTCCTCCTTTTTGTATTATATTGTTTTGTCTTTAGACAATAAAGTTGAATAAATTTAATTATTTGGTCTCCTGAACAATTTTTAACAATGAACCACAAATGTAGTCAAACTGGCTATATCTTTTAGTCAATAGTGGCAATTCCTTGGCACAGTAGTGCTAAATTCTACAGAATACTGTATATTCTGCAGTCATGAGATGCAGAGACCATTCGGAATGCAAACTTTTTTTTTAATCTAATAAAAAGCCATTTGTGAATGTTTTCCCTACATATTTTGTATTGCTGCCTATCTGTATGCTGTAGAAACATGTTATAAAAAAAGTTACCTCTACCTTACAGTAACTGAAGTTCTTAGGGATGTGTTGTCCATATGTATTCTACTGTTGGAGTGCCTGCACCCCAGGCACACAAGATCTGAGTCTTTTGACCAGCAGTGTACGTTAGGGCCACACATGTACCCCTATGTGTCTTCATGCTCCTGTACCAAGGCCATTAAGGTGACAGTAGGCCTAGTTGCCACTCAATTACTTCGCCACTGTGCAATCCAGGTTTTATAGGATTCCATAGCAGCAGGGAAGGAAGATGGACCGTGGACTACATATAGACAACACATCTCAAAATATAAGTAACTTCTTCCTTTCTTCGAGTGCTCATCCATTTTTTTTATATATATATTTTCCACTCTTGTGACTAGAAAGCAGTGACTTGATGTGAGGGAGGTGGGTGCTGAGCTGGTGGATCTAGACTAACTAGTTTGTAAGAGATTTTAATACAACCCAAAACCAATTTGAATAGCCTTTGGGTTGATAATCAGCAATGCCAGAATAAGCTTAGGCAACTACCTGAAAGATGTGGTCCTCTGCAAATAAAAGGAAAGAGGTTTGTGAACATCTGAAGTATGCAGCCTAACCTCTCCTTGATTAGAATATAGTTTAGGGAATATATTGGTGGGTGGATCATTTGGTTTAAATGGAAGTTTAACTACTTGAGTAAGAACTTGAGATGAAGTCTGAATGATACTTTATCCCTATGAAATACTGTATAGGGAGGTCTTTCTGTGAAAGTCTATATTTACACACTTCTGACAGATGTACAATTGCTATAAAAAAGGAAGTCTCCATAGATAAGCATAATAAGGAACAAGTTGCCAAGGGTTCAAATGAGGATCCAATTAAGCCTGTCAAAACCAAATGAAGATCCCATGGTGAGGGAGGTTGTGTTACTGGTGGAAAAACCCAAACTAGGTACTTATTTAACCATAATGAGATGGGGAAAAAAACTAACTCTTGATAGGAGGATGGTATGCAGAAATGGCTGCCAGGTGTACTCTGAGGGCTGTTTAACAATCCAAAGTTCTTCAGTGAAGTAAATATTCCAAACGCAGTTGAAAATAAGTCAATGGGTTGCAGGGGACACTGTTCACACCAAATCCCACATCTCTTCCTTTTAGCTGCATAGGTTTGTTTGGTGGAATTTTTCCTACTTTGTATCAAAATATTTTGGACATCCAAATAACAAAACCATTTATGAATGACATCCATCCAACAGCCAGGCTGAGAGATAAAGGGAGGCTGGGTTTGGATGCAAAATCTTCCTTTTGTCTTGAGATATCAAATCTGATAAAAGAGGTAAAGGTTTCAGTGGATAAAACAATAAGTTCAATCCTAGGTATCAAAACTGCCTCAACCACGCAGCCCCTATCATGATGATCCTGCAGCACCTTGTCTGTTCTTTCCAAATACCCTGGGAATTATCTGGAACAGAAATCAAGACACTTTTTGTTGTTTATTACAAGCAGTTCTAATGATCGATGACCCCATTCCTGGAATACAACTGTACAACCGAATCTTTGATCATCCACCCATGGTCTGCTAGAGCACTTTGCAGCTGCTAGAGCACTTTGCAGACTGAGGAGATGTATTGCTCTGAGAGATACATGATGCAATATGCACTGGTTCCATAGCCGAAATGCTTCCGGACACAGCAAAGATGAGCATGTCCTTCCCTACCTGTTTGTATAAAGCATAGCCATGGTGTTGGTTATCAACTGGTCAGTCCTACTCTTGATTAAAGGATTGAAGACAGCACAGGCTCTGTGAACTGCTCTGAGCTCTAACATATTTATGTACAATTCAGTCTCCTTGCAAGTCCATTGGCCTTGTGTCTGATGACGGTCCAGGTGCATTCCACTCCCCATCCCAAGAGGAACTCATCTGTCACCAAAGTCTTACTGAGAGGGGTGGAGAAAAAGGTATAACCTTGCACGCCTAATTGAGGTCTTTCCACCAATTTAGTGATATAAGATTTGTGAGCGATCATTAGAGACATATCCATAAGATGCTTTCTCAGCATGTATGCAAACTCTAGTCAACCCTGCACACAACGCAAGTGTAATCTTACATTCTGCATGACTAATGTGCAGGAAGCCACGTGTCCAAGCAGACACAGAAAAGTCCAAACGGTTGTATGTGGATCTTTTTGAGGCTGATTGGCAAGACTGGACAGACGCAACAACAGCCAGAGATTACCTGCCCAAACAAGGTAAATTTGTTATTTGATAAGTTTCTGTTAGCAGCTTCTCTCCAAATTCATTACTCATGGGCTAATGGCCCCCAAAGGTGGAATTCAGTGGCCGTCCAATGTTATTGGTGGAGGCTCTGGGACTTGGGTCCACTCTTAAGCTCAGGCCGCCAGAAGAGTTCCTCCACAGCTGTAGAAACACTCCAGCAACCAATTATCAGCATTAAGACAACTTGGTATAATGTATTAAATTAACCATCAGACAATATATGTCTAAGTCTCCCTTTGAAGAAAATTTTCAGTCCATATTCTGGTCATTTATATGATTAGGGTGAGTTGCATTCAGAGAAAAGCTACCAACAGAAAGCAATGATCACCTAAGAGATTACTCAATCTGTTGCACAGCTTCTCTCCTCATTCATTACTCATGGGAAGTAGCAAGCAGTGAATCACAAAAGCAGGTATTCCCAATCTCCCCTTCCCCATCCATTTTGAGGGACACCTCAGGAAAGGCTGTTACAACAGGTGGTAGAGTAACTTCTATAGTTCCAAGATACACAAGATGTTCCTATCCTATATAGAGGAAAAGGTTTTTATCTAAGTTACTGCCTAATATTGAAGAAGGTAGGGTGGCATCCAATTCTGTACTTGAAGGGACTCATCAACACCTTCATCTGTTGCTTCAAGTTCAGGAGGGTAACACTGGCCTCTATAATTCATCTTTAGATCCACACGAATGGTTTGCAACTCTCAACCCACAGGATGCATACTTCTGCATGTTTCCATACATTCAGCATGCAGGAATTAAGATTTCAGGTGAGATAGAACCATTACAATACAGAGTCCTTCTATTTAGTCTCTTTACAGCACAGAGTATTCACCAAGGTTATAGCTGTCTCGTTAATAGGCAGTGCCATGAATGGAGAATATCCAAGAGTTTAGGAGAGGATTCTTGTACCTCTTCAACTGGTATTTTGAGAATCAGCTATTTGTCTGAACAGGTCCTGAAAGCTCTTGTATTCACCCAGTTGGGATGGGACCACTGCTGCATCTGGGAAAGAGGATGAAACAGCTGCTGGCATTAATTGATCCTCTGGTTAAGAGTGCTGCTGCTCAAAAAATTCCTCACGGGGCTCAGGTTCATGTATTGCATTTTGAGACATCCTAGATTCCTGACATGGAGTAGGAAAAAAGGATCTCTTCCTATGAGGTGGTGCAGCGGTGTGATGTCTAGGATATTATTCTCATCCCCCCATTCCCCTGAGAGACCTAGACCCAAATTAAGCCCTCTCCTCTCTTTTCAGATCGATAAGGGCCCCTTGGGGAATAAATAGGGGATCCTTCCCCACTGTGTTGTGAGCCATAAGATGAAAATGCACATTGTTGGGGGACTGCTGAAGCTTGAGCACTAAGATGTATAGTGCTCCTACATGACATTAGCCTCTGAGATAGAATGCATCAGTTTTCGGGTCCTTTGATATCACATACTTCCTCGGTACCAAGAAGGGCAGAGCTGTAAACCTTGATGCAGGAGAAGCAAGAATTGAGCTCAACAGTGCCAATATACCTAGTAGACGCATCTAGTGCAGAAGTGAGTAGCATCAAGTACTGACAAGGCTGGCACTACAATGATCATCACTGACATGATGTTCAGTGCTGAGGTGATAATTGAAGCCTTGGCCCCAGTGCTGGAGACAGCGGATTTTGATTCCAGAGGGTCAGTGTGCCCTCAGAGTTCCTGTGGTACCCAGTTTGTGTGGTGGAGTCACTGTAGAGCAGGAGCAGTGAGATGACTTAGACATCCTCTTATTGGAATCTCCTAGTGGGGGTTTGCCCCTGCTCTTCCCAAAGAAAGTGATGCTCCTTTTTATCTAAGGACTTAGGTTTCTGCCTTCTAGCTCCTTATCAAATGAGAGGGGAACATAAAGGAACAAAATGATAGTGACCTAAGAGTGTTTAAAGTAATTAATGTTAGCACATTATGTCTCATATATGAAATGGCTTATTTATGGCTCTCAAGATTGCTCACCTAGTTCTAACGTAGTAGTCTCGAGGGTTACCATAGTCCTTCTTTAGAGCAACGTCTCCCAAAGTTGTTCAGCTTTTCTGGGCATATTTTTCATTGTCTTACAGCATGATTCAGAATTTTAATGACTTAGTAACCACCTGGAAATATCTAGCATTTATAAACTGTTCTCTGTTCTTAGTACCTACTGTAGCAAGCTTTTCATTTCTCCTTATAGAACATGCTCTCATCATACCAGTATTTTGGGTGTTTAGTAAAGACTTATCTATGGGCCATGTGTATTGAAGAGCTTAAATGCACGCTCCAATTCCTCTCTCAGCAGACAGGAGTAGAGAGGAATTGGGCTAGATCTACACAGGAATTTAGGAACCTAAGTCCAACAGTTAGGTGCCCAGATGATCCTCAGAACTCCACTCAGCTGCTCCCTAAGCCTGTAGGGGCCTAAATTCCCACGAATGAGCATGTTCAAAACCACTTAAGTTCTGACCCAGCCGAGCTGCTTGACCCCCTAACTCATGCCTAAGACCCAGCAAAATTCACAAACTAGGTCTTTCCCAATTTTCAGGTGCAGGGCTGCATCCAGTGATTCAGCACATTAACCAGATCGCACTTCCCACAAAAGAGAGCTGGGGCCATCCAGATTGCTGTGTGTGTGTGTGTGTGTGTGTGTTAGAATACCCAAGAGTGATTAGGGCACTCTACTGGGAGGTGGGAGACCTGTTTTCAAATTCACAGTATGCTTGATTTAGAGCAGGAACTTGGACCTCCCACATCCCAGTTGAGTGCCCTAACCCCCCCTCAGGCTATGGGATATTCACAGATGGGTCTTTGTCTGTCCCCTGTGGAAGCTGTTCCACTTTGTATAAATATTAATTGGGCCAGAGAGAAAGAGACTATAGCTGGTGGTTAGGGCAGTCATGTGGGATATGGGAGACCCAAGTGCATGTCCCTGCTCCAAATCAAGCAGGGAGGGGGGAGGGACCTTGAAACAGGTCCCCTATCTCTGAACTGAGTGCCTAACTGCTGTAGCTAGAAGGGGATGGGAGGGTGTCTACAGATTACAGAATTGCTTTAAACTAAACTATTTTGCTTTCCAATCCTACTATTAAATGAATCACTCATACTCTTTCTGTTTTTAGGCAGCCTGTGAATACAAAATAATACAAAACTGCACTTAAATTACATATTTAGAATACAGAAAACAAAAGTCAAGAATTTCATTCTTATAAGTGAATATCTGACACTACAAACTATCACTCTGAACTCAAAATTGAATTCCCAAATACTGGCTAGATGTACAAGAGTATCCTTTATTCCATGTACTATTAATTAGTATATTAATTTTAGTAACTAGCAAAAGTCTTCAAATTTAGTGTTTACTCACTGGCACTGTTTTATAGAGCTGACATGGTATGCAAAATGTAGGTATGTCAGCGTACAACGCGACTGGATAGAGATGACACTGAGGGATCTTCTCAATGTAGCCATAGTCCACGTACTGCACCTATATAAAATAAATAAAATGAAAAATTACTTTTCTAAAAATGCTGCTTTTTAGAAAAAAATCACTCTCTGGTAAACAGACAATTTCTTTTCTCTAAAAACACATGGTGTCTCAGAGCTGGAGGTGGGGCTAGACTGGGGTCAAAAAATAAGGGCCACCCATACCTTCTTCAGGCTGACGTAAAGGGGGAATCTCCCCAGACAAACGTTGTTCCTGCCTTCATGGCTCCCTCCTTGAGAAATTTACGAATCCTAAATTTCCTACACTGTTCAGTCTTACTCAGGAATGACCTGCAGATACTGCCCTTGGAAGGTACATGTGCTTCCCCTGAGTACTATAAACAGGTGCTGTAGTCTGATCAGAATCATCTTGTGGCACTTATTGTAGCTTTTAAAGCCGGGGATTGCTAGCACACTCCCCTTAACTATTGGAGGGTCGGGGGAAACGAGGGGCATACGGTAACAGTTTCCCAGCAGAACTGTTTTGGGAGTGGGGCAAGATAAGGAACCAGACCCCTCATAAGCTAGTTCCTAACTAACTGTACGCAGAACTAAGAGGCTTTAACAATTTTAATAACTATTTACAGTGTGAAGTTGGAAAAAGTCAGCATGGACAATGAAGCTCTGTCCTAAAGCACGAACGGTAATAAAGAACTAAAATGGTAGCAGTCTGGCAGCCTTTATTCCCTTGGTGCAGAACATGAGCAGAGTGGGGGTGTACGCATGGACCACATAGACACTGCTTAAAGAAGATTCTCCAGTCCTCGGCACATGGAATATATGTACAACCTGAAGTACATTATACATAAGGATAAATGCTTGAAGAAGAACTGAATAGATAGTTCAGGCAAACTATCATTAAGACAAAGAGTCATGCCAAAAGATAGGGGGTCAGATAAAAGGAACATGCCTACTTGGAGAACATAAATTGAAACATAATAATAGTAATATCAGCAATTCATTCAGCATGTGATCATTATGAAACATTTAACTTTTTAAAAATAGATTACTTATTTTGAAAAGGTGACCACATTCAAGAGAGGATGAAATCCATAAGTAAGTCATAATTACAAAGTTTCTATGCTCTTAGGAGAGCTGTTTTACTACTGCCAGCAAAATCAAAAAAGAAAATATTACTCACCCTGTGCAATAACTGTAGTTCTTCAAGAAGTGTCTCCTTATGAGTGCTCCATTTCAGATTTGTATATGCCTCTCATGCTCTCAATTGTAGATTTCTAGCTAGCAGTTCATTCGGCCCGTGCACTTATCCTATGCTTCCTCATGGCATACACCGAGGCTACACAAGGCTGTGTGGGTGAACCACCTTCAGTTCCTTCTCTACTCAGTCATCACCTAGAGCAGTGGCTCTCAACCTTTCCAAACTACTGTACCCCTTTTCAGGAGTCTGATTTGTCTTGCATACCCCCAAGTTTCACCTCACTTAAAAAACTACCTGCTTACAAAATCAGACAAAAATACAAAAAAGTGTCACAACATACTAATACTGAAAAATTGCTTACTTTCTCATTTTTACTATATAATTATAAAATGAATCAATTGGGATAATATTGTACTTACACTTCAATGTATAGTATATAGAGCAGTATAAACAAGTCATTGTATGAAATTTTAGTTTGTACTGACTTTGCTTGTGCTTTTTATATAGTCTGTTGTAAAATTAGGCAAATACCTAGATGAGTTGATGTACCCCCGGAAGACCTCTGCGTACCTCCAAGGGTACACATATCCCTGATTGAGAACCACTGCTCTAGAGAACAACCAAAAAAAAGGGGAAGGAGGGTGGGTGGTGGAGCACCCATAGGGGGACACATCTCAAAGAACTTCAATTACTGAACAGGGTGAATAACATTTCCTCCTTCTTCAAGTAGTGACCCTACAGGTGCTCCACTTTAGGTGACTTCTGAGCAGTATCCCTAGAAGTAAGGGGGAGGGGCAGGCTTTGGAACAGGATCTAGAATCGAAGGTAGTACTGCCAAGCCAAGTGGTGCATCAGATCTGATGGTATGGCGCAGAGCATAATGCTTTAAAAATATATGGATTGAAGACCAGGTAGTGGCTCTACATATCTCAGATACTGGGACATTCTTCAAAAATTCAGCAGACGTTGCCTGCGATCTGGCTGAATGTGCTCTCTTCCCTCCCCCCCAGCAGTGTCTTTTCCCATCATCCCAGGGAGTAACTGCAGGCTTCTTGCTCCAGACACACCTCCCTTCTCCCAGGGAGTGCTTGTTGCCAGCTTCCAGGCTTATATAGGACCCGCCTCTTCCTGCCCAGCTGAGCATGTTCTACTTAAATCCCTGGTACCTGTCTCTTTCTCCAGATGCAGTCCAGGCAGTTAAATGGCCCACTTAGCCATCTTAAACCTTTCAGGCCTTGTGGGGGGTGAATACCACATCACAGGTCCCAAGATAGAGTGGGGTACTAATGTGGGGGAAGGGATTACCCAGACCCCTAATAAATCTGGATGATACTGGGTAAGCAAAAATGGAGAATCTCTCAACTTGGGAATGAAAGGCGGACATGGCAGCCAGGTGTACCCTGACTGAATGGATAGATAATCTAGATGTCTTCAGATCCTGCAGGTAGCTTAGGATGAGTGAAAGGGGAATTGATTCTGGACGCAGGTACTGACTGTAGTAGGAAGAGAGCCTGATACATAAGCCCTTATATCAGTGGCCTGGTATGAGGCCTGGGCTAAAGTAGTAGTCAAAGCTTTGCTAATATAAAGCAAAGTCAGCAAGAGACAGGCTGTAAGCAGGAGTTAGGCTCTGCCTGTGTACACGCTCACAGAGCCTGGCAAGAACAGAGCTGGTATTGCAAAAACACACTCTTTCCTAAGAAAGGCTAGGCACAGGACACTCACAAAAATACATTCCGGAAGCATGTTACCAGAACACCCTGATACCAAGTATGGTACAACCTGCTCTCCCCCAAATATAACAGGAATACGCTGACCCATCTTAAAAGGTCAGGATGACAGCATGATGGATAGAGATGTTTTGATCGAACCAACATGAACAAGGTGATGGGTGGCACCTAGGTATATCAGAGGGTGGCACCTGGATATGTTAGAGAGGCAATACGTAACTTGTTTGTATCGGTGTATAGAGATATTTCAGAAGGAGTGTTTTGGGCCAGCCGAGGGAGGAATGGAAAGTCCCACCATTCACTGAGCTGTGTCCATTGTCACTGGCATACAAGTCTTAGACTAGGTCTATCCCCGATAGATCGATCGCTACCCGCCGATCCGGCGGATAGTGAAGACGTGCCCTTAGTATCCTCAGAGTCTGCCAGGTGCTATTACCGTACTTAGTCAACAATAAACCTGGCTGTGTGCCTTTATGCCTTAATGGATCTTGTGGTCATTGGGCGGTTTACTCAAGGTCTGCTGTGCCAGCTACCTGCGAAGAGCTGGGGCGGCATACAGAGGGAATGCAAGCAGCCAAACATCTATCAACACTGATGACCACACCAGTGGACAATCTCTTCCGTTTCTGTGGGTAAGCAGGGACAAATGATGTTATTCTACTGTTTAATAACACCTGCTGTACCACCATAGAGCAGGAAATCTATATACCCAAGAACCATCCCGGAGCCACACCCTGAGGCGCAGAACTGCCAGGCTGGGGTGTAGAGTGTGACCTGCATCCTGAGACAGGATATGAGGAATGGTCTGGTGCTTGATCAACAGCTGGACACAGCTGACACAGGTAAGGGTATCAAGCTTGTCTCATCCAGGTAGGTACTTTGAGGATAACTCTGACCTTGTCCTACCTGATCTTATTCAGTGCTCTAGAATTAAGGGCATTGGGGGAAAAGGGACAGAATATACTTTTCTGCCACAGTAGAAGCAAGACATCCCCCAGGGAGCAGTAACCCAAAGTCTCCCTTTAATAGAAGAGAAGGCACTTCCTGTTTTCAAAGGTGATGAAAAGATGGATCTCTGTCCATCCTTAACTCTGAAATATGCTATGGAGAACCTAAGGGTCCAGCTCCCATTTGTAGTCATGGGAGAAGTGTCTGTTGAGGGCATCAACAGTGGTGTTCCAGATGCCTGGAAATCAGACTGCTGAGATCTGGATGTGGTGGCTATGGAACCAGTTCCAAAGCTTTGTAGCTTCAGCACATAAGAATGCAGATCTTGCTCCTCCCTGCTTGTTGATGTAAAACTTGCAGCAGAACATATTGTTCGTCATGGCCTTGATTGTTTTGTCCCCAATGAGGGGCAGGAGATGAAGGGAAGGATTCCTGACCACCCTGAGCTCCAAAAGCTTGATGTGGAGATTGGTCTCATGGGACTGTCCATCTGCCCTGAACCACGAAGATGTTGAGG
The DNA here is from genome assembly GCF_002925995.2 of Terrapene triunguis. NCBI lineage: Eukaryota > Metazoa > Chordata > Testudines > Emydidae > Terrapene > Terrapene triunguis. The sequence goes on along the minus strand of NW_020664489.1, from coordinate 5,785,984 downwards.
TGGGAACCCCACATTAATCAGGATGCATCAGTCATTAGAGTCTCTGATAGAGCTGAGTGACAGAAACGGACACCTGCACAGAGATGGAGTTGCTCCTTCCATTAGTTTAGAGAGTTCATTATGTACACAGTCACCCATTAGTCCAAAGCATTCCTGTCACAGAATAGACAATTCCTAACCAACCTGGGAAGCAGCAGAGCATAACCTTGCATGGACTGATCACAATGGTACAAGCTGCCATATGGCCCAAGAGTTGAAGACAGATTCTTATTGTGGGTTGAGAGCTCCTCTGAATTCTCCCTACCAGTCCTGAAAGTCACAAATCTGTCTAAAGGGAAGTACTCTCTGGCTGTCACGGAGTCCAGATACGCCCCTATAAACTGTATCCTTTGTACTGGTACTAATGTGGATTTCTTTACATTCAGCTGTAGACCCAACTCATGAAACAGAGCAAGAGCCTTCTGGGTTGACGATAACACTAACTTGAAAGAATGGTCTTTGAGATACCGGAAGACAAGAATTATTCCCTTCCGAAGGTAAGCCGCAACTACTGCTAGAACCTTTGAAGATATCCTTAGGTTCCAAGGATAGGCTGAGCACTTGGTACTGGAAATGATCTTGGTCTATGATAAATTGTAGGTATTTCCAGTATGATGGATGTATATTTATATGGATGTAGGAGTCTTGTAGGTGGAGGGATGAAAATCAGTCCCCTTCCTCTAGTGAAGTAATTACAGTAGCCAGTCACCATCCTGAACTTTTGGGGTTTCACAAACTTGTTCAGCTGTCTTAGATTGAAGATCGGCTTCCAACCGCCATCCTTCTTTGGTACTAGGAAGTACTGAGTAGAACCCTCTGCCCCTGCAAGGGAAAGGAACCAGTTCTACTGCTCCTAGCTGGAGGAGAGAGTCCACCTCTTGCCTTTGTAAAAGCTCGTGAGAAGGCTCCCTGAAGAGGGATGGGGAAGGGGAGGTGGAAGGGTGACTGGGCAACAAAATGGCAGATGAAATTCAGTGCTTACCAGTGCAAAGTAATACATACTGGAAAAATATAATTCCATATACACATACAAAAGGATGGGGTCTAAATTAGCTGTTACCACTCAAGAAAGAGTCATTAAGGTTAGTTCTCTGAAAATGTCTGCTTAATGTGCCAAGTATCAGGAGGTAGCCGTGTTAGTCTGTATCCACAAAATCCACCGGACTCCTTGTTGTTTTTGCTTAATGTGCAGCAGCAGTCCAAAAAGCTAACAATGTTAGGAACCATTATGAAGGAGCTAGATAAGAGAAAACATCATAATACCACTATATAAATCCATGGTATACCCACATGCAGTTCATTCATCTCATCTCAAAACAGGTATATTAGAATTGGAAAAAGTACAGGAAAGGGCAACAAAAATGATTAGAGAAGAGATTAAAAAGACGGACTGTTCAGATTAGAAAAGCAATGACTAAGGGAGAGATAAGATAAAGATCTACAAAATCATGAATGGTGTGGAGAAAGTAAGTGTTATTTACTCCTTCATATAAACACAAGAACTAGGGGCCACCCAATGAAATTAATAGGCAGCAGGTTTAAAACAAACAAGTATTTCTTCACACAATGCATACTCAACCTGTGAAATTTCCTGCCAGGGGATGTTGTGAAGACCAAAAGTATAACAGGGTTCCAAAAAGAATTAGATAAGTTCATGGAGGATAGGTCCCATCAATGGCTATTAGCCAACATGGTTAGGGATGCAACTCCATGCTCTGGGTGTCCCTAAACTTCCAACTGCCAGAAGTTGGGACTGGATGACATGGGATGGATCACTTGATAATTGCCCTGTTCTGAACATTCACTCTGAAGCATCTGGCACTGGCCACTGTTGGAAGACAGGATATTGGGCTAAATGAACCATTGGTTTGACCCATTGTGGCTAGTCTTGTGCTTTTATGAACGATCACTTATGTCATTTGTCATAAAAGCAAAAAAAAAAAAAAAAATCAAACTTACCCTGACTGTACCACCACCAACTTCTATAACTTTACCTCGATACCACATGGTATCCGATCCTCTTACAACACAAGCTTCTTCTTTTCTCCAACAATATGGTTCCAGAAGACCAAGACATTTGAAGTTATTTTGTATATCAGTCATCAATTTGTTTAGTTCATTTTCTGAACAAGAATTGGGTAAAAGAGAAAGTGAAATTCAAAAAATGGATTTCAGATTATTTATAGGTGCAAATAATTGTTTTAACCACTACATATATAGTTACTGTATACTAGGCTGGGGCTGTAGAACAATAATTTAGAGGTTAAACTATACAGCTTTTCACATTTTAATTTCCAAATATCTTCCACTAGGTTGGGAATCTTACCTATTGCAAGTCCTTATAATTCCATTGTGTTGGAATAATAGTGGCAAATGTAGGGGTTATATTATGGAAAATATATTTTCCATATTTTAAACCATTTATCACTTCCTAATGACAATGGCTGAAATAACTTCTAAGCCAAATTTCATACTTAGTTATACAAATTCTTAAAAGAAGAAAAAATTGCTATTAAATGTAAATAGGATTTACATTTTATCAGGATAAAACATGAAGTCTGGGTTGCAAAACCACATCCCTGAGGAAGTTACTGCTATTATTGAGAATATAAGGATAAATAGTCCAGGATTCTATCATGTTGGAAAGAAATCTAGGACTGCTTCCTTGTTTATTTGTAGAGTCTAACTGATTCCCAAACAGAGCTTAGAGTTATCAATGACAAGGAAGTCAATACAGTAAACTTGCGGAGCTTCCTAACATACAGAAGAACTCTAGATGAACTAAAGAGGTATACGGGGAGTCACATCTTACGCGGGGGTTAGGTTCTAAAGTCAGCGCGTAAGGCGAAAATGGCGTATAGTCAAACGCTCATTGAGTGGAATGGCGGGCGGAATCGCCCGCACTACAGGTACAGTATTTAAATTGTTATTTTTCTCTTTTTTTTGTTTTGCCGAGCGCGTATAGTTAAAATCACGTAAGTTAAATGCGCCTATGATGCAACTCCACTGTAGTTTCCAAAAGCGTTCAGAGTAAATTTTAGGCATGTAAGGCAGCAGTTGAAGAGAGAATATTACAGAAGCAACAACGTAGGGCTGGTCTATACTTAGCCGCTAGTTCGGCGGCTGGAAATCGAACTTCCTGGTTCGATTTATCGCGTCTGGTCTGGACGCGATAAATCGAACCAGGAAGTGCTCGCCGTCGACTGCGGTACTCCAGCTCAACGAGAGGAGTACCGCAGAGTCGACGGGGGAGCCTGCCTGCCGCGTGTGGACCGCGTCTGAACCGCGGTAAGTTCGAAGTAAGGTATGTCGACTTCAGGTACGTTATTCACGTAGCTGAAGTTGCGTACCTTACTTCGACTTGGGGGGTTAGTGTAGACCAGGCCTAATTCTGTAACTGTATCTCTGAAATGAAGTATCTGAAAATAAGGCTTTGTGACTGCATATCACTGCAAACAAAACAAGGGGGAAGCTGATAAAATTCAAATGTGAGACAGCAGCAATAAACAAAAAGAGAAAGAGTTCCAGAGGAAGTAGCAATGACATTTTAGAGACTTACTTGACACTAACAGGTTTCCCAAAAAGTCCCTGAATTGTTTTACATACAAGTCATATCAACTATTGCAAGAGAAACACAGAATCCTCAAATCTGGTCTGGGGGACTATCAATTTTACTTTACTTTATAAAATCTGTATTTCTAATTTTGTAATCTGCAAACATGATCTTTAATAACTGAACAAAAAATCTTTATTAAGACTACAAAGTGGTTAATTTTTTTGTAGCAGACAAAGCGTTGGATTTCTAATAAGCAATCGACTAGTATTAATTAGAAATACGAAAGATACTGAGTCAATTAGGCTGGAATTTTCAAAGGCACCTAAAAGAATTAAGCACCTAATGCCTACTGAAAGTCATTGACATTTGGGCATATAACTACTTAAGGCTGGGATTTGCAAAGAGGCCTAAAACTTTAAGTTTCACCTAATATTCAAGATGCAGTGTTACAAAGTTAATTTTTTTCCCAAATGCAGCATGACAGCTACTACTCTATGTCTGTCCAATAGCACATATAAAGCATTCAAAGACTACTGTGAAGAGGGCAGTAAAAATAAGAAATAGAAATGTGTCTTTTGTAGAAGGTGTCATCTTCAGGGTTGTTGTTGTTGGTGGTGGTGGTGGTGGTGGTGTGTGTGAGAGAGAGATTTGTTTTTAAAGCCACAAGGACTTTTAACTTACAGATTACTTTTGCACAGATAACACATGGTCAAAAGGAACTTGTCACATCCAAAGAATGGCACCTTCAATGACCATGTATGCGCTAATACTGCCCTCCTAGCTCAGCATTAGCAACTGAACCATAAAAACATGTATTTACTGCAATTCAAAATCTTACCTAATGATTTGGGCACCATATAAATAGTTCCATCATCTCCAATACAGTTTATTATAGCCTGTAATTCTTTCATGTCAGGTATAATTGGAGGTTTATATGCTCCATCCATTCTTGACTTAAGCACTAGTTTCTTTGACTCATGTTCTTTAGGTTCATTAACAGAAAGAGTAACTTCTTTCTCTGGCACTAAACACTTTGGTGTACATTCAGTTTCTAGAATCAGCTCATTTAAGCATGGACTCTCTTGCTTCAAAGCAACTTCAAGAGGTTTCTCAGGATCTGCATCACTTAGATCAATTTCATGAGTTCTATCAGATACAACACAAAATATATCAAAAGATGAAAACTCTGAAGCATGAAAGAGTAAGATAATCTAAAGAAAAAGAAAAATGATCGAAGTTTGAAATTATAACTATTCATTTTAACGAAACAGGTATCAAAATATACTTACTCCATCAGCATAAGTAACTGCAATGCACATTAGACTGTGATGCTGATAATATGTTTTATCACATGTAAATTTAAAATGTTAATTGTCTATAAAGTTTTCAGAAGAGAATGTAAGTTTTCTACTCCTGGGGGGGATTCTGCACCAAAATAAATAAATAAATAAAAAATAATCTATGCATAATATTTTAAAATTCTGCATATTTTATTTGTCAAAATAACATAATATAATCACACCAGTTTCAATTATTTTGGTAATTTATTTCAAAAATACCTGTCCACAAGTATGGCTGTAACAATACAGACAATGAAAAGGATTCAGGAAATGTTTTTTGACAAATAAAGTCTTTACTAGGCATATTAATACAGAACTCTGAGCAGGGTGGATAAAAATCAATGATTTAAAAAAAATAAAATAAAAATCGATTTTTAATTTAAATCGGATTTTTTTATTTAAATCAGGGTTTTTTTAATTAAGATACATTATAGCTCAAAGATATCTCATCATGGAATAGGGATTATAAATTCTAATCGTATAGTATGAGACAATATATTCATGCAATGTTTAAGAAAAGTTTTGTAAACGAGTTCCAATAGTTCATGGATTAGGGACCCAATCTTATGGGGTTCCAGGGGATTCTGTATAAATTATTTAGGTTAATCTTTCTATCTACCCACTGAGACTCAGTGCTCAGTCTAGACGATACCATCAGAGATGCTTAGTTTTGCAGTTCTCAAACTGTGGATTTGCATCTCCAGAGATAACATGCTTGTTAACAGCAAAAATGTTGATGGATGGGAGAAATAACAGACCTCAACCCTATTCTCCCTCTGCAAATTTGTGTACACAGAGTCAATCCCTTTCCCTTACCTCTCTCTAAAAGTGCAAAGTTTCAAAAAGTTCAATCAATAGAAGATTGTTGGGGGTGGAATAGATCTGGACAAGGAGATGTAGTCTTGAGATAAATGTGAGAAGGGAGGGACAGGCAGTAGAAACAAAAGTGAAACTGTTTGAGTAGCATATTCCAGAAGTCTTGAGGTCTTTCTGAGGCTAGGTCTACACTACCCGCCTGAATAGGCGGGTAGAAATCGACCTCTCGGGGATCAATTTATCGCGTCCCGTCAGGACGCGACAATCGATCCCCGAATCGACGCTCTTACTCCACCAGCGAAGGTGGGAGTAAGAGCCGTCGACGGAAAGCCGCGGAGGTCGATTTTGCCGCCGTCCTCACAGCGGGGTAAGTCGGCTATGATACGTCGTAGCTGAATTTGCGTATCTTAAATCGACCCCCCCCGTAGTGAAGACGTAGCCTTTGTGTAGCCTTCATTGATTTCAGATCTCCCATACCATTCTCTCACTAGAAGAGAAAACCTATAATGGCAGCAGGCTGTAAAAGAGACCCAGTTTGGAAATATTTTAATAAAGTTCCTCTACCTGTGGGTAAAACAGGCATGCGTGCAAAATGCAAAGAGTGCAACAAAGAAATGCTAGTGTTCCTTCTCAGGAGAAAGCTGTGTTGAAGATGATGAAAGGAACGTGTCTGAACATGCAGGAACTACAGGTTGGTAAACTTTTTTATTTCACACTTCTTTCTTAAGGACTGCCTGTCTTCCTTCTGGACTATTCTTGAATTCTCATGTTTGAGCAAAAAAGATAGTTGTTACTCTATGGTACTATCATTTTAGATGCAGTTGTGATAAAACACATAGCTGAATAGACAAATCTTCCTTTTACAATTTCACCTTTAAAGTACTGTCAGTGAATGCACTGAGTAATACTAAATGAGCAGTATGGTGGTAATAATTAAATAACTGCATTGACTTATTTTGTTTAGGAGAATTCATCCTCAACATACAGGATTCTGAAGACTATCCACCTTCAAGATCACCATAATTTTCTATAGTTTCAGAGTTATCTGCCAATGATAGTGTTTCAGTCACATCATGTATGTCACAGAGCCACAGTATATCACCTGCAGCAAAAAAAAAAAAAAAAAAAATCCATCATCCAGAAACAACCGTAGATACGTTTGTGGTAAGAACCAGCAGATTATAAAAAGAGGTAACTGATGAAAAAATTGCCTGGTTTGTTTATGCAACCGCTCTCCTTTCCGTATGATTGAGAACCCACACTTCATTAACATGGTTCAGTCATTAAGACCAGGATACAGTCCACCCAACTGAGCTGATGTCACAGGTAAATTGCTGGATAAAGTGTATGAAAGAGAAATTGAGCAGAGTGCAAAAGATCTAGAGGGTGAAATCGTTAACCCGAGTATTGATGCGTGGAGCAATGTCCACAATGATCTTGTTGTACGTGCTTGTGTGACAACAGAAGAAGGGAATGTCTTCCTTACAGAAACATTTGATAGATCAGGAAATGCACACACAGCAGAATACTTACAAGAAGTAGCAGCAAAAAATAAACTGAAAAAAAATTCAAATGTCTAGTACGCAGCTTGGTCACAGACAATACTGCAAATGTATCCAAGATGAGAAGAAATTTAGAAGAGAGTGAAGAGAGTCCCAAGCTAATAACATACGGTTGCACTGCTCATTTGATGAACCTCCTAGCCAAAGACTTCAGTGGTTCCAGAAATAAAGGCTAATGTTGTTGAAATTGCAAAATACTTCTGTAACAACCACTTTGTAGCAGCTGCTCTGAAAAAAGTGGGAGGAACCAAGATGTGCGATGGAACTCAGTAGTGGACTGTTTTGATCACTATAGCAAGAACTGGCCTAATCTGATTAACAATATTGTGAAAAAATAGATGGCACTGTCACAGCCAAAGTTCTCAACATTGGGCTTAAGTGAAATGTTGAACACGTGCTGAGTACCCTGAAGCCTATTTCTGTAACCTTGAACAAAATGCAGGGAAATAGCTGTTTTATTGCTGACGCTGTTGAAATTTGGAAGGAACTGAGTGAGATCTTAAAAGAGAAATATGCAATGACAGAGTTAAATTATAAGCATTAAAAAAACGAATGGGACAAGCACTATCTCCAGCTCATTTTCTTGCAAATATTCTCAATACTCAGTACCAGGGTCAACCTTAACTGCTGCTGAAGAGGAGATGGCTATGACATGGACATCCAGCAATCATCACTCCATAATGCCAACTATAATAAACTTCAGAGCTAAGGGTGAACCATTCAAGAAATATATGTTTGCTGATGATGTTTTAAAGAAAGTCACACCAGTGAACTGGTGGAAGTCACTTAAGCACTTGGATTCACAGACCGTTGAAGTGATAATCTCACTTTTAACAGCAGTAGCTTCTTCTGCCAGTGTAGAAAGAATATTTTCTTCCTTTGGACTAATTCATTCCAAATTGAGAAATCATTTGGGACCTGAAAAAGCAGGAAAGCTTGTTTTTCTTTTCCAGATTATGAACAAACAGGAAAATGAAGGTGAAGACGACTGAGTTAGCTGCAGAACCCAATATTTGAAGTTTCTCATGTTGACCTGGCTGACACAATCAATTTAATTTTTTTTTTAATATTTCATTTAACTATTTTTGTTAAAATTGTTTTTAACTAAAAACAAACCTGATTTTAAAAAACTTGAATGTTTAACTAAATTCAAAAATTCATGCGCTTGTTTTGTTAAAATAGTATATGTTTGCTGTTGAATACACAATGTTGTTGTTTTAGTTAAATAAAACAATTTAAATGTCTGTCTGGTGATGTTCTCCTCCTAATAGAGCATGGCAAGAAAATCCTCCAAATATTAATGATTAACCTGTTGAACTGGAGATAGTTCACCTCCCAATGACTTCATAAATATCTGCTTCAATTACCTTTGGTAAATGAAGTAACCAAACAATCATTCATTTTCTGATATAGCTGTAAAACTAATCTGAAAAGTTTTCAAAATAAATCACTTTAAAAACGTAGTGTGTACCTTCTAAAAATGAAACCTACATCTATCTCTGAGTAGTGAAGAATATGTATTAAGGTTATAACAACCAACAAGAATTCACTTTTATGTAGAAATCCATGATTAAATAGAGTTCCTGACTAGTGATTTAAATCAAATCCACCCTGACTGAGTAATAATTCATTTAAACTACAATACAGAACCGTATTTTCCACACCACTCAGAAGCAGTGCAAAGGCTTGGGGGAGTGAGGGGTAATGGCGGAACTGAGGGAGAAGGAAGTAATTGCTGGGAAGGAGCCTGGATGTGAATTTGGAGGGTTGTTGGGTGTGGGTGGAGAAGTATGGAACAGGCTTTTTTGGAGGGGTGAGGAGGGATTGTTAGGGAGCCTCCCTCATGCAGACCCTGATTGATCCCTAGCCTCTCCCACTCAGTCGCGCACATCTGCGCCTGTCCCCACTCCCTCTAACTCCAAGGGTCTCTGCAGCTTCCACCTCCATCCCCATGTGACCCTGCAGCCCCACTTCACCGTTCCCAGGCTCAACACTGTCATCCCACTAGCTCCTGAGCCCGCCCCCCAGTCTGTCCCCCTGCCCCCCAACTAGCCATTCTGAACCCCAGTCTGTGATCCCCCCAGCAGCCCCATGTACCCACTCTTTCCTAACCGGGCTCTGCGGGCAGTGTGCTGTGATGAATTCCTGGGGGAATTCTGCAATACTAGGTACGCACAGAATTTCCCCTCCCCCGCACAGAAAATACATTTCTGCCCCAGAAGTGATGCAGTTCTGCCTTTTCCCCAAAAGAAGCCGCTGTGGTGCCAGAACAGCCAGCTGCATTCATGCTGCTAGCTGTTCTGGTGCCACAGTGGCCTCTGGTGGGCGAAAGGCGGAATTGCAGCACTTCTTGGGCAGAAATATATTTTCTGTGGAAAAAAATTCTGCGGGACACATGAATTTTGTGCATCTACAGAATTCCCCCAGGAATAGTTTTTGTTTTACTTACAAAAGTAACACAAATGCCAATCTGTATATGTCAACTTTGGAAGTAACCTAACGGAGAAGATCTGAAATAATGTAATATTAAAAAGAATATCCATACCTTTTGTTTCTGAAAGCCAGACCCTTTTTCATAAGATATTCAGAAATATCAATAAGCTGTCCTGCTTCATCATTGCAAAAAATTTTCACAGGTAGTGGTTCAGATCCATCATTTTCCTGAGAGGAATTTAAAATATGGAGGTTACTTATTGTAACTGGAAGTTGTTTGAGATCTCGTCCCTATCTGTATTCCACACGAGGTAACTATGAGCACCAGTGTCTGGAAATTCTTAATAGCAGCATCCGTTGACCCATACATGCTCCGTAGATCTCCTCGTGCTCCCAACTCAGGGTATTAGAGTCAGTGTGGGTCAACGTCTCTCCTCCTTTTACCATCAAAGTTCCTCCTTTTACCACAATCCCACAGGATCTGAAGCAGAGGGGATGGAGAACAGCTAAGAAATATAACTATTTACAAATGTTTTTACAAGTTGTACAAAGAGTTGAAGGAGGACACAATTCTGACTCCGGTTGCGTGGTGGTAAGGAAGAACTGGAGAGGCATCGACCTGCACTGACTCTTATACCCTCTGTTGGGAGCACGAGGAGATCTATGGCTCAAGTGCAGACAAATTGACAGTGCTTTGAAGAATTTCCGGATTCAGGTGCATGGCACACATGCATACCCTATGTATGGAATACACATAGGGACCATCGCTGGAAGAAGAATGTTTGTTATGCAACACATCCAATTAAAACCTTACATTTTCTTAAATACTTCCTTTTTTCAGTTTTAACTCTTTACATGCCATATTAGCAGCCTGCCTAGCCCTTTTGCAGAGGGCACTGCTCCCTATCGCAACCATTCATGACTTCTTCATATCTTGCTCTCTTCAGCTCCTGGCTGTCACAGAGACAGAGACCTGGATCTGTTCTGACACTGCCTCTTGCAGCTGTCATCTCTTAGGGAGGCCACTCATATGCTCCACCCAGGCTCAGACCAGGATGTGGATGTTAGACTTTCCCTCTCCCATTCCTGCTGCTTCCAATCCCTCCTTTTTCTTCCCTTTCCACCTCTTTCTCCTCTTTTGAGCAGCACTGCATCTGACTAGTTCCCATTAGTCTTCCCCTCAGATTTTGACTCCTGGCTCTCTCTCCACCCCCCCTCCCACACTCATCCTTGGTCATTTCAACTTCCATATCGACAATCCATCTGAGCCCTTAGCTGCATGTTTTTTTGCCCACACTTCATTTGACCTGCAACCCTGATTCAACTCGCTGACTCATGAAAACAGCCATTCACTTGACTTGGTCTTCACCAATCACTGCTTTTTCTCTCTCTGAGCCTTCTGTTGCTGAGTTCCCTCTCCCTGATCATCACTTGGTCTCTATCAATCAGCCCCCCGCCCCATACACCCTGTCACTAGGCCTTTTGATGATCCAGCACTGATGACTTCTTGTCTGCCCTCAGCCCTCTCTTTCCTTTCTTCCCTGAATATAGTTGCTGATTCCCTCCATTGCTCATGATAGCGTACTGCTGACTCATTAGCTTCCTCCCATCCTGGCTAACCCCCAGCCCAGTACACTACTCCTGTTCTCATGCTGTAGAGCATCTCTGGTGGAAATCCTAAGACCCTACTGACTTCTTCAGTTACATATTTGTTCTCTCCTTTTTCAGTTCTGCTGTCTTTCTAGCTAAACAATTCTACTTCTCCAATTTAATTGATTCCCACGCCCACAATCCCAGACACCTTTTTACTACCTTTGACTCATCCTCAACCTTCTCTCCCTCCAGTTCTCTGTCTGCACAGGATCACACCAATTTTTTCTAAGAGAAAAATGACAGAATACACTGTGACCTTCCCCCTTCTCAACCCTCTCCTTCTCCTCAGTCAGACACAAATTAATCTTCAGGTTTCTTCCTTTAACCCCTCTACTTGCTCCAGTGACCCCATCCCATCTCCTGATCTCCCTCATGCTCATTCTCATCCCCATCCCTTACTCTTCTCCTTACCCTCTCACTCTCCTCCAGCTCTTTTCCCTCACAGTACAAACATATTTTAGTCTCTCCCATCTTAAAAAAAAATCCTTGACCCCACCTACCTCTCCAACTACTACCCCATCTACCTTTCATCCCTAAGCTCATTGAATGTGCTGTTTATAATTGTTGTCTGGAGTTCCTCTTTTCTGATTCCACCCTAGACCCTTTCCAATTCAGCTTCTGCTTCTTGTACTCAACTGAAACTGATCTTACAATCTCTAATGACCTCTTCTTAGCAAAATCTCAGAAGCAGTATTCCATCCTCATTCTCCATGACTGGTCAGCTGCTTTCACCACAGTTGACCAGGCACCTCTTCTTGAAATCTTTTCCTCCCTTGGCTTCCATGACTGTCCTCTCCTGGCTTTCCTATTACCTCTTTAATCATTCCTTCAGCCTGGCCTTTGGAAGATCCTCCTCATCCCTCTACCATTAAACTTTCTGTGGTTGTTCCACAGGGCTCTATACTTGGTCCCTTTCTCTTTTTCCTCTACACATTATGTCTTGATAAATTGGTTTACAGGGGAAAATACCATCTCTACATTGACAGCTCACAGCTCTACCTCTCTATTTCAAACCTGTCTCCTTGGCCTGTCTCTGACATCTCAAGCTCAACATGACTAAAAACAGAGCTCTTAATCTTTTTCCTCCCAGCCTCCCTGCTACCTCCTTTCTTGATCACTGCTTGTCACTCAGGTAACCAACCTAGGTGTCATCTTCAAGTTGGACCTCACCATAGGTCCTCATATCCAGGCTATGTATCTAACTCTTGCAGATTCTTTCTGAATAACATCTCTTAGAAATGGACTTTCCTATCCACCCACACAGCTAAAACTCTTGTTCGGGCTCTCAGATTCTTGTGTGTCTTGATTATTGCAATATCCTTTTCTCTGGGCTTGACAAATGCAAACTTGCCCCACTCATATCCATTCAAAATGATGCTACAAAGATCATTTTCTTAGACTTTTGCTTTGACTATGTCACCCTCCTCTTTGCATCCGTCCACTGGCTCCTCTTTCTCAATCTTAACACATAAGCTACTTGTCTTCACTTCCAAGGCCCTTCATGACCTATCCACACTCTACCCATCATCTCTCATTCAGTAAACAAAAATCAACTCCCAACTCCAATTAGCTCATGATGCCAGTTACCAATGTCCACTTGTTACATTTTCAAACAAGCACCTTTGTGCTTTTTCCCATGCTGCCCCTGACTCTTGGGAGGAACTCCCCATGAACATCCACAAAGTCACCTCATTGCTTTCCTTCAAATCATTCTCAAACTCTTTTGCTGAGATACATACAAAATATTTGACAACTGTTAGGTTGCTGGTGTGCCGAGACTACCGTCTATCATTCTTCCCAATATTATCTCATTGTTTCCTTGTACTCTCCCATCTGTCTGTACCCATCTGCTGTCTCTCATCTCAGACTTAGATTATAAACTCTTTTGCTCTGATTATACAGTGCTTAGAACTATGGGATCCAGGGCTCCAAGGCACTACAGTAATACAAATATTGCTATTCCTAATAATAGCAAATAAAATATATTCTTGGCCTCTGTTGCTACCTGGGCTTTCCAAAGCAGTCAATGATCCTACAACATGATCTTCAAATTGCAAACCTGAGTCAAGTAAACTCAGTCAGAGGGCTAATAAAATGTTTACTGTCTAATCTGGTTGCTTCTGCAACCTACAAGTATAATCTTTGTTTTAATCTGATAAATGACTATACAACCTAGTGCTCTTCAACAGCCTCTCTCTTAGGTCAGACACTGGGAAAGCTGATCAACAGCTATGTTGACAACTGTATTTCATTCACATTCTAAAAACGCACTACAGCCCACACCACCTCACTAGCTCTGCATTAAACTTGTATATATGACGGGCAGGAGGGGTTACAGAGTAGAACCCTGCCTTTCTCTATAGCAAAGATTACTTGGATAGACTATCAGATACTCATTACTACTCTCTGGTTTCTCTCAGAAGAATGGAACTACTCAAGGGAAACCCTATCATGCCTGGGTCTGCAGATGTATCAGTGATCTCAAAGGCTTAAACAAAAAGTAACCCAAAATATTTGCATTACATCCACTGCTAGTAAGGGTCAAGCACCAACATAATATCCATGCCATATTCAGGTCTAAAACCTGCTGCCAAGTGTAAAAGAAATCTCAAACTCAAATATTGCCACAGTGTCCTTGCTACAATTTGATAACAGTCTTTACTAAAATGGGATAGGGCCATAACTGTTGAGATTGTCAGCTTCAAGAAAATGTTATGCCATTGCTAAGGAGCTAATACAGCCTTAAGAGAACTGAATATTTTGTATTCCCAGATATATGTATTAACGATCAATAGCAGACCAAACATATCCCAGTTTGACTAAACGATCTAGAAAGGACATAGTTTCAAACTTCAAGATATGTCCTGAAATAGCAGCTTTAGTGAGCAACAATGAACAAAACTCAAGTAGAAATGACAGCACATTTGTCTCCACCAGGTATGTTTCTGCAATCACAGACTGATAATCTGTACAAATTTTAACTACCATGGTTTGATTAATGAAAATGTGATATGTTTAAGTAACTAAAAAGGGGCAAACAAGCCCAGGCAGGAATGTTATGTATATTTCTTATTTTGATTAAAGACCTGTATGATGATGTTTGCTATAGCTCCAGTGAGGTAATAGGAGATACAATCACAAGCTGTTGCTGTCCACTGCTTGCTCCCACCAGCTGGTCTAAAATGGAACAAATGAAATTCTGTTTTAGTAAAATAGAGAATATGATTTTAATAAAGGTCGTCAAGGTTTGCATATGAAAAAAAACTACCCACCATCAAGACTGAAAAACTATCAAACCTCCCTTTCTAAGAAAAAAAATTATCCCACACAGTCAACTAAAAAGGAAGAGAAACAATAGTACCAGCTGCTCCAGGATCAAAAAGCATTGTTAGATTTTAAAGAGGAACACTAAAGTAGATTAAGATGGTCTCAAAAATAGAGAGATTTTGCAATATTTTATTAGGAAATGCACTTCAGAAATCTGTTAGAGACAGCTATATTAATGCAAGGTTAGATTTTCCCTCATTATTACAGGACACATTAGTTGAAATGTATCCGGTGGTTCCCCTCTTTCTCCAGAGGTGGCATAGCTTACTCACTTGGGTAATGGGTGTTTGGCCTTCTCTCCCAATTCCTACAGCCTACAAGAGAAAAGAATCCTTCTGTCCCCCACCAACAGACCAGGAAAGGAAAGCCAAATTCCTCCTCTCATATTTCCAAAAGATCCAGTTACTAAGTTGCCTAGGAAGACCAAACTTTAAGTACAGATAAGAAGCAAGCCAGGGGAGCCAAGAAAACAAAGCATCTGTTCCCCCTGCCCTGTCCTGCAGCATGTCCAAAACTTAGTCCAAATCAAAGAACCTTTCCATCCACATCAGTTTATGCTTTACTTGTATATGATCGGACATTAAAAAATACTTCATTAAAAAATTACAATGGCCCTCCCACTATCTTACAGCGTTATTCCAATATACAAGGAATAAATTACCTTATATCTACCAGGGAGCACTCCAGTGCTAGTGTCCCAATTGGCTTCAGCTTTTCATCAAGTTTTCTTAAACAAATGATGTTCACTATTTCTTTAGTACCAAAATCATACAACACTACCTGTGAAAGATAAAAGATCTGAAAAAAGTTCTGAAAAAAAAAAAGATGAAATTCTCAACATAAACAGGATATATCCTCTTCTAAAACAAATGACATACATATGTAAATAATATATGTAAATAAATATGTAAATATGTAAATAAACTACAAAGGAGTTTAAATACGTAAGTGAACAAAAATCAGAAAGGAAATCCAGACAATGGTTTTAAGAGAATATGAAGTATTTTCAAATATGAGGATAGGATGTATATGTAAGCTAAGAGGTCTGCTGGTCAAGAACTATTTTGTTTAAAATATTTTTAATTCCATCACATGTAATTTACTCTGCACTAGACTTGTGCTTCCCCAAATGTCCATTTTCTGAAGATGCTGTAAGTCTCTACATTCATCAGACAATCATAAATGCCAGACTCCTATCTTCAAGGAGAGTTCCCATCTGCTCAGGTTTTACTGGAGATCTGACTGGCCTGATCCTCAAGTTTTTAAGGATAGCTCTGTTTCCCTCCATCCCCACTGAAGAGGCTGGCCTGGGCCACTGAATGCAGCAACTCCTGTATTGCAGGTCTGTTATACTATCACGAGAATCAATGATCTGAGTAGGAGTACTTGTGGCACCTTAGAGACTAACAAATTTATTAGAGCATAAATTTGTTAGTCTCTAAGGTGCCACAAGTACTCCTGTTCTTTTTGCGGATACAGACTAACACGGCTGCTACTCTGAAAAGTGACCTGAGTGTCAATGATCAATACTCATCTTTCACTGCCTTATCTTAGCTCTTGTGTACAATTAAGTTTTGCTGGTTTAACTATGCTGGTATAGTTAAAGTGCCTAGTTCCCTACCCCAGTGCAGATGCAATTATACTGGTATTAATTATTTCAGTTTGGGAAGTGCCTATCAGCCTCCTTTACACCAGAGTAACTGTGTCTACACTAGGGCTTTTACCAGGAAAGCTATGTTAGAAAAAAATTACACCCCCCAATAACTCAGCATAGACCAGCCCTTAAAGAGATATGAGTGTGATGAAACAAGCACCAACACAGAATCATAGAAGATTAGGGTTGGAAGAGACCTCAGGAGGTCATCTAGTCCAACATCCTGCTCAAAGCAGGACCAACACCAACTACAGTGGTAAAGGAGGTCTTTGTCACAGACACCATTTCTTAAATTTTTATGAGTAGAGGTAAGAAACAAGAGAAGCATGCAGAGCCCTATTTCAGCTTCTAATCAGCAAGCAATAGGGGTGTGGTCAGAAAAATAAGAAATGGCTTGATGGAATTTAAGAGAAACCAGGAGCGAGGTATCTGCACGACCACAAAAACTATCCTACTTTACAGATGATAGTAAGTAGCTCTATATTGCAAAATAACTCACCTTCCTTTCTTCATATTCACTGCATGGGTGATTCCTATTAATCGCGCGATAAAAAAATTAATTGCGCAATTAATCGCACTGTTGAACAATAGAATACCATTTATTTAAATATTTTCGGATGTTTTTTACATTTTCAAATATATTGATTTCAGTTATAAACAATACAAAGTGTACAGTACTCACTTTATATTTATTTTTGATTACAAATATTAGCACTGTAAAAAAAAATAGTATTTTTCAATTCCCCTAATACAAGCACTGTAGTGCAATTGCTTTATCATGAAAGTTGAACTTACAAATGTAGAATTATGTCCAAAAAAAATGCATTAAAAAATAAAACAATGTAAAATTTTAGAGCCTGCAATTCCACTTAGTCCTACTTCTTTTTAAGCCAATCACTCAGACAAACAAGTTTGTTTACATTTGCAGGAGATAATACTGCCTGGTCCTTGTTTACAATCTCACCTGACAATGAGAACAAGCATTCAATTGGCACTGTTGTAGCCGGAATCACAAGATTAATTTACGTGCCAGATGCACTAAAGATTCATATGTCCCTTCATGCTTCAACCACCATTCCAGGGGACATGCAACCATAGAATCATAGAAGATTAGGGTTGGAAGAGACCTCAGGAGGTCATCTAGTCCAACCTCCTGCTCAAAGCAGGACCAACACTAACTAAATCATCCCAGCCAGGGCTTTGTCAAGCCAGGCCTTAAAAACGTCTAAGGATGGAGATTCCACCACCTCCCTAAGTAACCCATTCTAGTGCTTCACCACCCTCGTAGTGAAATAGTTTTTCCTTATATCCAACCTAGACTTCCCCCACCGCAACTTGAGACCATTGCTTCTTGTTCTGTCATCTGCCACCAATGACAACAGCCTAGCTCCACCCTCTTTGGAACCCCCCTTCAGGTAGTTGAAGGCTGCTATCAAATCCCCCTCACTCTTCTCTTCTAGAGACTAAACAAGCAAGTTCCTCAGCCTCTCCTCATAAGTCATGTGCCCCAGCCCAATCATTTTCATTGCCCTCCGCTGGACTCTCTCCAATTTGTGCACATCCTTTCTGTAGTGGGGGGCCCGAAACTGGACACAATACTCCAGATGGGGCCTCACCAGTGCCGAATAGAGGGGAATAATCACTTCCCTTGATCTGCTGGCAAGGCTCCTACTAATGCAGCCCAATATGCCGGTAGCCTTCTTAGCAACAAGGGCACACTGATGACTCATATCCAGCTTCTCATCCACTGTAATCCCCAGGTCCTTTTCTGCAGAACTGCTGCCTAGCCACTCGGTCCCTAATCTGTAGCAGTGCATGGGATTCTTCCGTCTTAAGTGCAGGACTCTGCACTTGTCCTTGTTGAACCTCATCAGATTGCTTTTGACCCAATCCTCCAATTTGTCTAGGTCACTCTGGACCCTATCTCTACCCTCCAGCGTATCTACCTCTCCCCCCGACTTAGTGTCATCCGCGAACTTGCTGAGGGTGCAATCTATCCCCTCATTCAGAACATTAATAAAGATGTTGAACAAAACCAGCCCCAAGACCGACCCCTGGGGCACTCCGCTTGATACCTGCTGCCAACTAGACATCGATCCGTTGATCACTACCCATTGAGCCTGACAATCTGGCCAGCTTTCTATCCACCTTATAGTCCATTCATCCAATCTATACTTTTTTAACTTGCTAGCAAGAATACTGTGGAGGACCGTATCAAAAGCTTTGCTAAAGTCAAGATATATCATGTCCACTTCTTTCCCCATATCCACAGAGCCAGTTATCTTATCATAGAAGGCAATCAGGTTGGTCAGGCATGACTTGCCCTTGGTGTATCCATGTTGACTGTTCCTGATCACCTTCCTCTCCTCCAAGTGCTTTAAAATGGTTTCCTTGAGGACCTGCTCCATGCTGATGATGAGTTCTACTTGATAAGACTCCAAAGCAGTGTGGACCAACGCATGTTCATTTTCATTATCTGAGTCAGATGCCACCAGCACAAGGTTGATTTTCTTTTTTGGTGGTTCGGGTTCTGTAGTTTCTGCAGTGGAGTGTTGCTCTTTTAAGACTTCTGAAAGCATGCTCTACACCTCATCCCGCTCAGATTTTGGAAGGCACTTCAGATTCTTAAACCTTGGGTCGAGTGCTGTCTTTAGAAATCTCACACTGAACCCTTCTTTGGGTTTTGTCAAATCTGCAGTGATAAGTGTTCTTAAAATGAACAACATGTGCTGGATCATCATCCGAGACTGCTATAACATGAAATATATGGCAGAACATGGGTAAAACAGAGCAGGGGACATACAATTCTCCCCCAAGGAGTTCAGTCACAAATTTAATTAATGCATTTTTTTTTAAACAAGCATCATCATCATGGAAGCACGTCCTCTGGAATGATGGCCGAAGCACGAAGGGGCATTAGAATGTTTAGCATATCTGGCACATAAATACCTTGCAACGCTGGCTACAAAAGTGCTATGCAAATGCCTGTTCTCACTTTCTAGTGACATTGTTAATAAGAAGAGGGCAGCATTATTTCCTGTAGATGTAAACAAACTTGTTTGTCTTAGCGATTGGCTGAACAAGAAGTAGGACTGAGTGGACTTGTAGGCTCTGAAGTTTTACATTGTTTTGTTTTTAAGTGCAGTTATGTAACAAAAAAAAAATCTACATCTGTAAGTTGCACTTTCACGAGAAAGATTGCACTACAGTACTTGTATGAGGTGAACTGAAAAATACTATTTCTTTTGTTTATCATTTTTGCAGTGCAAATACTGGTAAATAATACACACTTTGATTTCAATTACAATACAGAATGCAATATACATGAAAATGTAGATAAACATCCATAATATCTAATAAATTTCAATTGGTATTCTATTGTTTAAGAGTACAATTAAAACTGTGATTAATCACAATTTTTTTTTATTTAATCGCATGAGTAAACTGCAATTAATCGAGAGCCCTACTATTAATATAATTGGAATGCAAGTCAGTCCTCAGCCACCTCCCAAACTACCAAACCCACTTTTAAAGTTGTTCTGACTTTGATGAGACTTTAATGTTTGCAATAATGTGTAACATAATTAAAACTGAACTCCTACCAAAAGAATAACGATAAATAAGAAAGTAATGATACAAAATGAGCAAACAATAGAATGTGTCTACACCTGAAAGGGATACATTTTAAACTAATTTAATCAAGTCTTATGTTACTTAATGAGATATTTACCTCTACAGTGGTTTCAGAGACAACCCTGTTGATTTTGCCTCTTTGCCATTGGTTCAGATCACATATACGAACAGCACAGTACATATCATTTTCCCACTTCACTTGCTCAAACTTGGAATTTTCATAGATAGCAGCCATCTTTTCCTGTAAACTAACATTAAAAAACCCCATGATATCTAAACCAACTCCTCCCAAGACTAAAGACTTATCCAGTGGTTTGAGGAAGTATTTACCCAGTTACTGCTGAAATACTATGCAATAACATTTCAGTAACTTTGTGGCAGGTACATAGTATTGGAAAAGTAGTAACTATGCTCTAATGTAACTATGTTCTCATAACCACGGAATTCTTTTCAGAAAACTCAGTCCTTTTATGTAGCAGTATTTCTAACCCATTCCTTCTTATACCTTCTTTTAATTTTCAAGAAAGAATAGAGTCTCCCCCCCACACACCCTTCCTTTGGTACCATCAAAAACAGATTTGGAGGAAATCCAAGTAGCATTTATTCAAGAAAAAAGGAAATGGGCAGAAAGAAGCAGAAAAGAGTGATTGGCACAAAATGGCTTACTTCGTAGACAAACTATTTTTTTAGATAGACAGCAAAAATCTTATACAGTGGTCAGGTGGCTATGGCAGTTTGCTACATTAATATTACATAGTTGCTTTGAAGTCTTTACTTGAGGGATGTCTGAATTAGGTGAAATGACTGAGCTTAGCAAAAGATATAACCCAACCCATATACTTCTGTGAAATTCTTGAAAAAAACAAACAAAAAAGCCAACATGTATTATAGCACATGGACAATAAATATCACTGGTTGTTACTGATACTACTTTAGTAAGATTATTAATGAAAGAACAAGGGAGGACACTGTCTTTTTTTTGACTTAATGTTAAATTTCTCCAAACCCAATCCTTACACTGAAGTCAACTGGAGTCTCAATTTTAAAATGGGGCTAGATCAAGCACTTGTGGTGGGGTGTGCTCCCTGCATTGGTGCTGCTAGAGATGAATTAGGCCAGGTGGACCAATCAGCTAATTATGCTGGAGGCAGCTAATTAGAGAAAAGTTCACCTGTGTGGGACAGTTCTACAAACGACAGGAAATTGGAAGCAGAGGGGGGTGTACAGAAGGAATCTGGAGTCACTTCCTGGAAAAGGCGGGGGGGTGTTTGGGTGGGCTGTATAGATAAGTTGTCTAAAGTTACTCCCTGGGAGAAGGGAGTGAAGAGACTGCAAACCCAGAGGACTGGGGAGAGCCAGGAGATATGGAAGCAGCTCAGGGAAAGGCAGGAAGGTGCAGGGAACGGACCTTGGCTGTTGTGTAGAGAGTCCCTGAGCTGGAATCCAGAGTAGAGGATGGGCCCGAGTTCCCCTGCCAGCCACTGCGGGTGTGTCACTGTGAGGCAGTGAAGTAGAAGACTGCCTGACACTGCTGGAGAGCAGGAACTTTGATACACTTCCCCCCGATCCCGCAAAGGGGAAACCACAGTAGTGACCTGGTTGGACGGCTGAGTCACAAAGAGGACAGCTGAGGCTCCCAAGAGCTAGAGAGGGGCTGCAGAGGAGAAATTGATGGAGTGTAACCACTGGAAGAGGTGTGACCCTGACTGAGCTAATCCCCGAACCACCAGGAGGCAGCGTCATTCAGCAGTGAGCATAGCAAGCTGTCACAGCACTATAAGATGTTTAACTGCATATGTATTTAGTGAAACATTATATAGTGCAAAACTATTGCTTCCTACACTATGTTTACTGGAGGGTGGGGTGGGGGGGGGGGAGGTAAAGAAAATGCAATAACTTTGAAAACCAGAAATTGAGTACTGATCCACTGCAAAATAGTAGCTGATACAGTAATTTGTTTCTTTTTTAATTGATTAAAGTGTATCTTATTCTAAAGACAACGCATAAGGCTTTAAAAATATTAACTGATAAAAATGCTTCTATTTTGCTAGTTCTTAGAATACCTTTTCAGTAACCTTTCTGATGACAGCCATTGTACAAAGATCTTATTTGGGGATACCACATGACTGATTCGCACTTGTAGTTCTTTGTTAGAAAGTGATCGTAAATCCCCGTTCTGTAGAGATTTTATGTTTTTAGAGTTTAAAATATCTAATGTTTCAGTTTCAAAAATTTCTTCTAGAGAAGAATCCCATACTTCATTGTGCTCTGTAGCACTACTTTTGGTGTATCTGTATGAAAATGAAAAAATACAGTTTGAGACTGAGTTCATAGTTCAAGTTTTACTTCCATTCCCAACCCTAATATTAGTTAAATGGTAAGGTGTGCTACTAAAATTTAGGCAACAGAAAAGGCTAAAGCTAAAGGTTTCAGAAAACAAAAACAACCCCCCAAAAACAAACAAGCAAGCAAGCAACTCCAGTGTTTCTGTAGGGTTATAGTAACCCCTTCTGCTAATTTTTCCTTGCTTTCTATTGTTTTCTGTATAAGAGAGTTACTCACCTTGTGCAGTAACGATGTTTCTTCGAGATGTGTCCCCCTATGGGTGCTCCACTGTAGGTGTGTTTGTGTCCCTGAGCTTTGATCGGAAATTTTAGATAGTGTCCATTCAGCCCGCACATGTGCTCTCCTTGTCTCATGGCTATCAAGTGCTGAGAAGGTGAACTATCCTCAGTTCCTTCTCTACCGCAGAGCTCGTTCATGAGAACTTCAAAGTAGAAGGGCAGCTCATGGAACACCCATATGGAAACACATCTCAAAGAAGCATCATTACTGCACAAGGTAACACTCTCTTCTTCGAGTAGTATCCCTGTGAGTGTTCCACTGTAGGTGACTCCCTAGCAGTACTCCTGATGGAGCATTGAGGTTTCGGAGTCAAGTTTATTACTGATGTCAATACTGTGGATCTGAAGACAGCATTGGAAGCTGAGTCATGAGGAACAGAATAATGTGCTGCAAAAGTATAAGCAGGGCAGCAATTTGGATGCTGCATATTTCTGCGATGGGGACATTTTAAATAAATGCTACAGAAGTGGAAATGGATCTCTTGGAGTGTTTTCGGACTCCAGATGGAAGTTGCAGATTACGAGAACAAAATCCATTTTGAGAGTCTTTGAGTTGATATTAGCAAAAGCAATGAAGAGTCCTTGTGGAGTCCTTGTGGCACCTAAGACACTAACAAATTTATTTGGGCATAAGCTTTCATGGGTATCACCCACGAAAGCTTATGCCCATATAAATTTGTTAGTCTCTAAGGTACCACAAGGACTCCTCGTTGTTTTTGCTGATACAGACCAACACGGATACCCCTCTGAAACTTTTGAGTTGATATTGCGGATCCCTTGGATCTGTCTGCAATTGAGAGGAACAGTTTAGGAGATTTCCTGAAGTACTTTGTTCTGTCTAAATAGAATTATAAAGCTCTCTTGACATCAAATGTACGTAATATTGCTTCTCTGTCACGGTGAGGCTTTGGGAAGAAGGTGGGAAAGTGAATAAGTTGATTCGTATGGAAGGACAAGATTACTTTGGGGAGGAACTCTGGGAACGGTCTCAGTGTGACCTTGTCTTTAAAGAAAATCGTGAAGGGAGAGTGTGCCATTAGTACTGCTATTTCACCAATTCTTCACACCGAAGTGATAGCCACTAGGAATGTTGTCTTCATGGACAGATACGTAAGTGAGCATGTGGCCATGGGTTCGAAAGTTGGCTTTGTTAAGCCTCAGAGTTAGATTAAGGACCCATGGTTGTGGGGGACATCTGATTTGTGGGTAGAGATTGGTGTGAAAGTAGAGAAAGAACTGACAGGGATTTGAAGGGGATTTCAAATTCAGACAGTCCCCTTATGTGAGCAAGAGTCAGGCTAGCTGTAACCCTAATAACGCGAGATTTGTAGAAGCGTGGATTGTGTGAGGCGAGTGGGAAAGAACCGTATGAGAAGTTGTTGTGACCTTGTGTTAGATAAATATGGAACGTAGACTATAGTCTAAATTGTGGAGGAAAAGAAGATATCAGGATGACATATGTATAAACAAAATGCAGCTGTCGCCCATTATTGTATATAACAAAGGGTATAAATGCTTGCTGTAATTGTTTACCTGGACAGAGACCTGTTTTGCTCTCTCCCTCCACGCAATTGCTAGAGAAAATAAAGTATTTGACTTGCTGCACACAACCTGAGAGTGAGAACTCTGTTTTTCTCCGACATTACTCATACCCTTGAGGAATCTCTTTGCTATCGGATGGGTAAATACTGAATAGACGTCTATTTACTGGTAGAAGGCCATTATGGCCATAAGGTGTACTTTTAGTGGGCTGAGAGATAGTACTATCTTCTTGAGCTCTAGGATGTAGTCTAGTATTAATGGGAGGATGTAGTCTAGTATTAATGTAATTTGTTTCAAATTACACCAGATTTGGAATCTTTCCCACTTTTGTATGTAAGTGTGATGATTTTACTGATTTTCTACTATGTAACAGCATCACTTTCACCTCCTCAGAGCAGGAGTTTTCTATGCATTAGAACCATCGAGGAATCAAGCCTTGAGTCGGAGAACCTGTAGGGTCAGATGATGGATCTGTCTGGTGTTCTGGGAGAGGAGGTGAGGAAGGGTCTGAAAAGTAATTGGTGGGCACTTTGCTAGCTTTGTTAGTAATGAGTACTACATTTGGTACCTCGGCCATGTGGGAACTATGAGTATAACTTTCACTCTCTCTCTTTGAGTAGGATATTCGATATGAGAGGAAACTGAGAAAAGGTGTAGAGGAGCTCTCTGCTCCATTGAAAGAGGAAAATGTCTCCCCCCAATGACTGTCTCCCCAGTCTGTCTCTGGGGCAGTACTGGGGGCGTTTCTTGTTCCCATAAGTCGCTCACAAGTCTATTGTTAGGGCTCCTCAGTAAAAGAATATGTTGTGGAGTACTGTCAGGTCCATTTCTCAATTGAGATCCTGTGAGAATATTTGGCTGAGACTGTCCACTGTTATATTTTGTGCTCCCGGCAGGTAAGCGGCTGATATGAGATTGTTGTGAATGCACCCATTTCATAATTTTACTGTTTCTGTACATAGGGATGGTGATCTCACATCCCCTTGGCAGTTTATGTAAAACATACACGTTATGTTGTGCCTCATGATTTTTGTAGGTGTCTTTTTGATTAATGTTAGGAAATGTGCACAAGCATTCCTGAGTGCCCTGAGTTCCAGGAGGTTGGATATGGAGTGTTGATTCTGTTGGGGGACCATTTGCCCTGAACCTTGTGATTGTCCAGGTGAGATCCCCAGCCCACTAAAGATGTGTCTGTTGTCAGTAACAATGCTGGGGGTGGCTGCGTAAATGGGATCCCTGCACAAACATTCTATGGATCTTTCCACCATTGGAGGGAGTCTTTGACTCTGGAGGGCATCAACAGTGATTTGTTTAATCTGTCTCTTTGGCGTGTATACCAATCTGAGACATAGTTGAAAGCACCACATACATACTCTCGAGTGAGATACCACAAATGTGCATGCCACCATGTGTCCGAGAAGCTGAAGGCACTTTCCGGTTGACGTTTGGGGGCTGGCCTGAACGGTGTCTATTAAGGTGGTCAGGGTGTTGAATCTGGGTAGTGGGAGGAAGGCTCTGGCGTGCACTGCATTGAGATAAGCCCCTATAAATTTCAAGTGTTGCACTGGAGTTAAGGTCGATGTCTGGGTATTCAGTTGTCCCAACTGTGTGAATACCTCCATAGTCTTTTGAGTGGCCCATAGGGCATCATTCAAGGAATGAGCCTTGAGAAGGCAACTGTCCAAATACGGGTAAATCATGATTCCCGATTTCCATAGATGAGCCACCACTACAGATAGAACTTTGGAGAATACTCTGGATGCAGATGAGAGGCTGAATAGAAGCACTCTGTATTGGTAATGATCCGTGCCTAAATGTCTAATGTATGGAGCTGACATTCCTCAGCGGTCTTATGAAGTTTTGGAAAGAAGACAGGCAGAAAAATGTCCTAGTTGTTGAATTGCAACATCACCTTTGGTAGGAAAGCCATATGGTGGCAAAGCTGGACCTTGTCCGTATAAGGGGGTTCTGATGTCAGGGCTTTGATCTCAGAAACCCTTCTGGCTGAGGTGATTGCCACCAGGAAGGCAACCTTCCAAGAGAGAAGCAGTAAGGAACAAGATGCTTGAAGGGAGGCCCTGTGAGCCTCATCAGGACCAGGTTTAAGTCCTAGAGGCAAACTGGGTTGCAAACCTGAGGATAGAGTCTTTCCAAGCCCTTGAGAAACCTGACCATCATCTCGTGGGAGAACACTGATCTGCCCTGCACTGGAGGGCGGAAGGCCAAGATGACTACCAAGTGAACCTTAATAGACAAGACACCAAATCTTGATGTTTTAGGTGGAGCAGATAATCCAAGATAGCCTGCAGAGAGGACTGTGATGGAGAAAGATTCCATTCAGAGGCCCAACAAGTGAAATGTTTCCACTTAGCCAAGTAGGCAGCCCTGGTGGAAGGCTTTCTGCTATCTAGCAAGACATGTTGAACCTGTTCTGAACAGGCCTGTTCTTCGGGGTTCAGCCACGCAGCAGCCATGCAGTCAGATTCAGGGAGGCGAGGTTCAGGCGAAGCAACCGTCCGTGGTCTTGTGAAATCAAGTCTGGACAGGGTGGGAGCTGCCCACAACAGCAGGAAGGCATTGGAGTGGAGCTCCTGCTGAGCCCACACAGCAAACTGAACTGATGACTTTTCCTGCTCTGTCTGGTGGCGAATAGGTCAACACAGCCGGAGAACCTCTTGCAACGGAGCTGAAGATCTGCTTGTTGATGTAAAACATCAAGGCAGTGTCGTCCGTCAAGACCCGCACCACCTTGCCCGAGATCTGGGGAAGGAATACCTGGCAAGCCAAGTGTATTTCCCTGAGTTCCCTGACATTTATATGCAGGGAGAGTTCTTCCTGGGACCAGAGGCCGAGTCCTGAGACTGTCGAGGTGGGCTCCCCACTTAGGTCTGACACGTCCGAAACCAGGCTTACCGACTTATATGGTGTTGCAAAGGGTACCCCCTTTTATTACAGAATGCGTGTCACCCCACCAAATCAGTGAAGCCACCGCGGCCAGCGGAACAGTGAGTACCGAGTTGTGTCTGCCTGGGGAGTAGATCACCATCAGCCATAATTGTAGGGGTCTGAGGCACAGCCACGCATACTGTACCACATAGGTACATGCCGCCATGTGACCCAACAGTTTGAGGCAAACCTGGGCAGTTGTAAGAGAGTGGGTTGTGACCTGGGCGATCAGGTCCAACATAGTTCGGAATCTGGCCTCTGGTAAATAGGCCTTGGCAGAGTTGAGCACTGCCCTGATGAACTTGTTTGCCTCAACATCTGAGAAAGGCTGCAACCACCACCATACACTTTGTGAAAACCTGTGGGGCTGCAGGCAGGCCAAAGAGAAGCGTGGTGAATTGGCAGTGGCGTTGACCCACCACAAACCTGAGGAAGCTCCTGTGTCCATGGAAGATGGAGATGTGGAAATAAGTATCTTTCAAATTGTTAGAAGGGTCCCTGAAGAGGGACAGGGGTGAGGGGTGGAAGAAAACTGGAGGGTGTAACCAACTGTTACAGTGCTGAGCACAGAACGGTCCAATGTTATGCAAGACCACGCTGGGCGGAAGGGCAACAGGAGATTCAAAACAAATGGGGAGACGGATCGGGAGTCAAGATTGGTATGCCGTCCTCAGGCATACCTTCAAAAGGCCTGCCTGGCCTTGGAGTATCTATGTGACCCCGACTGGGAAGCTGAGGCAGAAGGTAGGGGATGATGACGTTTACAGCTCTTTCCTTTTTTTTGTAGGACTCCTGCAGAGATGAAGGGGTCTGCCCTAGTGCCTGGGCAGGTCCCAACACCGCCTCATTAACTGGCAGGGCCACTGTGGAGAGAGTCGCTGCAGCTAGGATATTAACTGAGCTGTGTGCAGACTCCTTCAGCTCCTCAGCTTCCAGCCCCAAGTTTGTAGCAACCTGTTTCAGGAGCTCTTGATGGGCCCTGAAATCATCCGGTGGAAGCGGGTTACTAAGGTCTGAGACTGCCTCGTCCGGGGATGACGAGGAAGAGGCTAGTGCTGGAGGAGGGGCTGCTGCTTCTTCCTTCACCACTTCCATTGGGGCCACTTCTGGGACCTCGGTATCGGGGTCAGTACTGGAGTCAAGATCCAGTGCTGAACGGGATGAAACATTGGCTCGCCTCTTGGACACCACTGAGTATGAAGAGTGAAAAGGGGGCCCTATTACTGGGGAAAACCCTCACAAGTTCCAATACTGCCACTGCATTGGCCAGTGGCCCGGTGACCAAGCGGCGATTGGAGGGCCAGTACAAAAGTCCTGTCTGTAGATTAGGTACCAGTACTTCCTTCAGTGGGGCAAAGGATTCCCTTTTGGACTCCGAAGAGTATTCTTCCCTCTGAGACCATGGAGGCGCTGTAACCGTTTCCGCCTCCAGGCGGTGCCAGAGAACCAGTGACCGATGACGGGCCTGGGACCATGGAGGATTTTCCTCCAGACGGTGCTGTGATGGTCAGTGCCACGATGGAGCTCACTGCCTCTACTTTCCCCAATAGCCCTGGCTAGCGGGGAGCCTTGGGGGGGGAGGGGAATTAAGAGGGACATCAAATCCTTTGCTGCCTGGAAAGCCTCTGGAGTCAAAGGGGCCCACGACTGCTCCTGGGAGTTGGAGGTGGGTCCTGGACTGGACTTGGTGCTTTAGTCGGAGTCGCCAGAGCCAACAGGGGTTTTGGGGATGATGAGTGCCCCGGCGTGGGTCTCACTGTGCTAGTCACTCTCTGCGTTTCCCTCTTCGGCATTGGAGAGCACCATCTCTTGGTGTGCTGTTTCTTACGCTTGTTCCTTGGCACCAGCAATGGAGAATGGTGCTAGGAAGAGCACGGTGCTGGTGGAGCACTTTGCTCGGAAGCCGAAGTCCTTGGTGCTGATTCGGAGAAGCTTGGCTCTGAGGCCGGTCTGAGGACTGCCTCCATTAGTAAGGCCTTCAGACAAATATCTCTTTCTTTTTAAGTGCACGATCTGAAGCCCCTGCAGATCTGGCACTTCTCCTTAATGTGAGTTTCCCCGAAGCACTTTACACAACTAGAGTATGGGTCACGCACTGGCATGGGCTTGCCACAGGAAGCACACGGCTTGAAGCCCGGGGACCGGGGCATGCCCAGCCCCTACGACGAAAGTCCCTCGATAACAGGGACCACTATTCACCCTATATACACTAACACCAAGAACTATATATACTAATTACAAAAACTATACAATATACTACAAAATCCAAACCACTGGGAAAGAAGCCTTTTAAGAGCAAGAAGGATTGTTCCAAGCAACTGTCAAGCACGGTAAGAAGGAACTGAGAGGGTGTGGAACTGGTGGCACCCCTTATACCAGCACATACACACGCTAGAACCGGTTCTACAGATACCACTATGGGAAAAACCTCTGGCAACTGTGCATGCAGCATGAATGGACATAAGCAAGCACTCAAAGAAGAAGTTAATTGCACTATTCACAGTATATAAAATTAAACATATGTCTAAGTGTTTGCAGAATCCAGGCCAGAGTTTCTCCCAAGTAACAAATCAGGGTGGATAAAAATCAATGATTTAAAAAAAATGAAAAAAAATCTGATTTTTTCATTTAAATCAGATTTTTTTGATAAAATGCTTTTTGAGGAAAAAACCTATCTAAATATAGCTTTAATTAAGATACATTATAGCGCAAAGTTATCTCATCATGGAGTAGGGATTATAAATTCTAATTCTATAGTATGAGACAATATAGTCATTTAATGTTTAAGAACAGTTTTGTAAATGAGTTCCAATAGTTCATGGATTAGGGACCCAATCTTATTGGGTTCCAGGGGATTCTATATAGATTATTTAGGTTAATCTTTCTATCTACCCAATGAGACTCAGCGGTCAGTCTAGAAGATACCATCAGAGATGCTTAGTTTTGCAGTTCTCAAACTGTCTCCAGAGATAACATGCTTGTTAACAGCAAAAATGTTTATAAATAAAGATAGATAGATAGATAGATAGATAGAGGTGAGGAATACCAGACCTCAACCCTACTGTCCCTCTGCAAATTTGTGTACACAGACTCAATCCCTTATCTCTCTCTCAAAGTGCAAAGTTTCAAAAAGTTCAATGAATAGAAGATTGTTGGGGGCGGAATAGAACTGGACAAATAGAAGAAGTCTGGAGATAAATGTGAGAAGGGAGGGACAGGCAGTAGAAACAAAAGTGAAATTTTCCAGAAGTCTTGAGGTCTTTCTGAGAGTTGCCTTCATTGATTTGAGATCTACCATACCATTCTCTCACTAAAAGGGAAAACATATAATGGCAGCAGGCCGTAAAAGAGACCCTGTTTGGGAATATTTTAATGAAGTTCCTCTACCTGTGGGTAAGACAGGCATGCGTGCAAAATGCAAACAGTGCAACAAAGAAATGCAAGGCCTGGTTGGAGGAAGCTGCGTTGAAGATGATGAAAAGAACATGTCTGAACATGCAGGATCTTCAGGTTGGTGAACTTTTTTTTTTTGGCGCATCATTCGCCATTGGTTTTTTATTACATACATTTATCTTTACTAATGGAAATTCCAGTCAGAATGGAAAAATTAGGACAAATGAGCTGCATAAATAATAGGTTACAGTTAATAAGGTTTATACATGCTAGGGAAACAATGCCAGCTAAAGAGACAAAAATCAAGTGAAGCATTCAAATGGAAAAGGAGGGAAGAAAAAATGGCCATATTGCTATCTTGCTTTTTGGTAGGTAATTGGGACACTGAGCAAGTGTTAAACAACCAGCAGGCTAAGTGACCTAAAAATCAACCTTTAAGGACATAAGAAAAGTATTGAAATGGTAAACAGGGCCATTTCTTGTAAATAGCTAACAAAGCCATGTTAGATAGATTAGAACTTTGAAATATAAACCTATATTGTTAGAGAATCAGAAGTAAATACAAATTGTATTTGTCTGTGTTTACCTAAATCTGTCAGAAGTTAACAATGTGATCTCATTAGCTTGTAGATGACAAACTTCTGTTCCTGTCTGTTACTATATTCTATTGATTCAGGGATCAAAAGGGAATATAGCAATTAGATTGAATGTGTGATGTTATAATATCATTGTCTTTATTTCTCTTTGAAGTTTGTAGTAAACTATCAATGAACTGCTTGAATGGTTAATTACCATATGCTAGTAAGTGCAGCTAGGAAATAGGGACTAGGGACTTTACTTCAAAGCAACAATGGGCATTACCTATTCTTCATCAAAGGAATGCCTGCTGTGAGTGACTATTAGCCCACTAGAGAACTATAAAGGAAACTTCGGGCCTGATCCTTACAACCACAGATCTCATTAAACTTTGTCAGGGGAAGTTCAACTTGCAAGACTGAGGACTCCAAGTACCTTGGATTGTCCCTGCTAATTCTCATGGAAGAATCTGAACAAACTCTACACATGGACTGCCTATTGGACTATAACTTTTAAATTGATTCCAGAAAGACTTTCATAACTCAGCAACCTCGCCATCTCTCCAATGAAACTGACCTAAAAACTTTATTAATTCCTGTATGTATAATGATCTTTAACCACAGTACTCTCTTTTTTTTAAATCTTAGACTAGTTCATAAGTATTGGCTGTAAGCGTGTATTTGGTTAAGATCTAAAATATTCATTGAACTGATGGGTAATGTGTCTGATCTCTTGGGATTGGTACAATTTTATATATGGTGAATAAGATTTTAAGTAATTCTCACCATATTTGCCTTGGTTGTCTGGTGGTAGCCCAGGACTGGATTGCTTAACGACAGCTGTATTTTTCACTTCTTGGTAACCAGTAAGGTACTATAGAAGCGGTTTTGTTACTGGCTTAGTGAATCTAATTATTAGAATAAACCACCAGTTCTGGGGATCGTCTGCCCCATTCTTTCAAGTTTGCCCTGATTCAGCAGTCTCCACTTGGCCCCTGCAGCAACCACTGTCACAGTAATATATTACAATTTAATATGTAACTTCACAGCAAATTCCAGGGAGCATGTCCACTTGCTGAACTACAGCAGCAGTAAATAGTCAAATGACAAAAAAAAAAAATGTAAATCACTTTGTTGTGTGAAGTTTAATTAAGTCAATTTAGGTGCCTAACTTATGTAACACAAATTAACAAATGTGGCCACTATACAGAAAATGTTTACTCTTCTATGATCTATAGATACACTTATACCCTGGCAGATGACAATCCATCTAGTCACTTCCCCAAGAGGTAACTAAAATGTCTATTTCTATTAGAAAACATTTTTGTTCAGTGGCTTTCTTATAATTATTTATGTTTTTACCAAGAAAATTGAGACTTTATAACGTATTTAAATGATCTTAATTCAGTTAGCATTTAATACTAGGATGAAACACCAATATAGTTAACTTTTACCTCCGATACCTTAGCCAGCTATTTTTCGTCTAGTTAAAGACTATTCAAAAACACTCATGAAAAAGTATAAATTTTTTATAGCTACCTGTTGCATTTTTCCTTAACAATAGTGTTTTATTAACATATGGACAACGTCATCAATCTTAGTTGGAAAATCCAGACTCAGACAATTTCAATCCCTCCGCGCCCCCCCCCCCCCCCACCCACAGATTATAAACAGAATACTTGCCCTAGCACGTAAGATGCTAGCTCTTCTTTAACTAGCTGACTGTTCAGACTAGCGGATCTTTTTCCAAGAACATCTGGGGAGTCAAAGAGTTCAACTGACAGAACATTATCTTGTGATATACCTCCAAAACAGATAAAGATAAAGCTTAATTTAAAAAGTGCCCAGTAACTACAACACTGAGAAAGTTAGTTGTCTGAGGGGTGAGAGAGGGTGTACAGTTGGGTAGAGGCAGGTAGAAGACTGAAAAATTAAAATCTACCAAGGTCTGATCTGCAAAATAAAAAACACATCCAGTTTTAATGCAAATTCTTTAGACAGTCCCAACTTTATAACCATATCCATTAAGGATTTTTTTTTGGTGGTTTCTACACCTCAACAACATTATGGCCAAACAGCCAACTATTGCTCAAAGCTTCAATTATTAGGCAGTTTCCAAATTAATTTTTTGGTATTGACTTATATAAGAATTCCTATCTCACATAAATAAAGTTACACTTAGCAAAAACCAATAATGGTAAAAATCCCACGGAACAGACATGATGTGAAATTCAGCAGCACGTAGTGTTGGCCTGTTTCAGAGGAGCTGTTCACCCGAACTTCCTACTGTGGATAGTGGAAGCCATGAATACTAAGCATCTCTGAAATCAAACCCTACACATTAATGCAAACCAGTGTTTACACCAGTTAACACTCACATTGTCCACATGGAACTGAAGGCATAAATGGTGTTATAATTTGGCTTTCAAGTCTATAAAGTTTCATTCCAATTACGTTACATTTGGAAACTCTCAGCCAATCACGTTACTTACTGCAAATATGAATGTACTTTGGTAAAAGGGCAGATCTATCAGCAAACTTGAGGGGGAGTAATCATAACAGAGTGGATTTACCTCATTTAACATATGAAAGTATTTA
The DNA here is from genome assembly GCF_002925995.2 of Terrapene triunguis. Lineage (NCBI taxonomy): Eukaryota > Metazoa > Chordata > Testudines > Emydidae > Terrapene > Terrapene triunguis. The sequence continues at coordinate 5,752,293 of NW_020664489.1, read as the reverse complement.
CTTTATTTGATATGTGATGATCTGAATATGCACAAGTATTATTTTTAATTTAACAATATTAGTTATGTAATAGACACACTATTGATAACTTACTAATGACTGAGCACAGCATAAATTTATCTTGAGTCATTTCTTCAAATCTTTCCTTTGCTTCTCTACTCCATTCATTTCCTCCTTTATAGGGTTCAATATGAGCCAGCTTGCTCCTGATGGCCTAAATAATTAATCAGATTAGATACCTGTTGTCACATATCCACAGTATCCATTTAGGGCCAAATCCTTGTCATAAAAGTGAGCAGGAAGGCATAAGGAACCCGCTTACTAGCCAGTGTAGGCTAAACATATCATGGGTTTCAGTGCAAGGAGAAAGGCTGCCACAGGGAGGTTAGCACCCCTCATTCTGCACAGGTGGGTAAAAAATGGGCACAACTTTCACCTCACTGTGTTGATTTAAATAGAATTAGTGGACTTACTGAGTCAGGGTCATGGCAAAACACTAACAAATTATCCATTCTTTGGATTTTTGAGTATAGAGATCTTGGCCTGCATAGTCCTATGGCAAACCTGCTAGAAAATTCATGCCAAAGGCTGGAGAGTTCAGAAACATAAAAAATAGGATATGCAAAAGAAAAAGGATAAAGGCGGCATTTTGAAATTGAACGATTACGCAAAACAAACAAAACTTACTGAAGTCCCTTTTACAGAGATGATATCGTTAGTCTCAAACAATCCTCCTTAGTGGGGGGAAAAAGTGTTAGTTCTGTTGCTGAATTCTGAACCAACCCTGTGAGTTGGTGTTTACTTTTCCAGCTTTGGACAAGACAGTGTGTGGGGGGGAAGGAGGAGGGGAAGAGGAGAGAAGAAGGGGGAAAAAGAGATACAACATTAAAGTTGGGGGAAGAAAAGACCGTTACATTTTTTGTAACTGGTGTTCTTCGAGATATGTTGCTCATGTCCATTCCATTCTAGGTATGTGCGCTTGCCACATGCACCAGTGCTGGAAGATTTTCCCTCAGTAGTATCCGTAGGGGATCGGCTCTGGCAATCTCTGGAGTGGTGCGCATATGCTGCGGTATAAGGGGTGCCGCCAGCTCCTCTCACCCTCAGTTTCTTCTTGCTGGGAACTCCAACAGTGGGAAAAGGAGGGCGGGTCATGGAACGGACATAAGCAACACATCTCAAAGAACACCACCTACGAAAAAAGGTAACTCTTTTCTTCTTCGAGTGCTTGCTCATGTCCATTCCATTTTAGGCGACTCCCAAGCAGTACCACCAGAGACAGGTAGGAGTTCATGGACGTACAGACTGCAACACAGCCCTGCTGAACCCAGCGTCATCTCTGGCCTGCTGGGTGATGGCATAATGCATGGTAAACGTGTGCACCGAAGACCACGTCACGGCCTGCAGATGTCCTGGATAGGGACATGGGCTAGGAAGTCCGCCGAGGATCCCTGCGCTCTGGTCGAGTGGGTTTCACAATCAACGGCGGCTGGGTCTGAGCCATCTCATAGCAGGTACGGATGCAAGGAGGTGATTCAGTTTGAGATCGTCTGAGAGGACAGAGGAAGGCCTTTCATTCTTTCCGCTGTTGCTACGAAGAGCTGAGTCGATCTGCGGAATGGTTTGGTGTGCTTCAGATAGAAAGCCAACACGCGTCAAACAACCAACGCGTGTAGCCGCCTCTCCTCGCTAGAGGAGTGCGGTTTGGGGCAGAACACCGGGAGGAAGATGTCCTGGTTGACAAGAAAGGAGGACACCACCTTGGGCAGAAAAGCCAGATGGGGCCGCAGTTGTACCTTGTCTTTGTAAAAGATGGCATATGGTGGCTCCAACATGATGGCCCTCAGTTCAGAGACCCTCCTCGCTGAGGAGGTGACCACCAGAAAAGCCAACATCCATGAGAGATGAGAGAGGGAGCATGAGGCCAAAGGCTCAAAGGGAAGGTCAGTGAGCCTCAAGAGGACCAGGTTGAGATCCCATTGGGGAACAAGGTCTCTGATCGGTGGAAAAAGCCTTTCCAGGCACTTCAGGAACCTGACCGTCATGTCATGTGAAAACACTGACTGACCTTGAACATGTGGGTGGAACGCCGATATGGCCACCAAAAGGACATTGATGGAGGAGAAAGCGAGGCTCTGATTCTTCAACTGGAGCAGGTAATCCAGGGTGGATTGGGGAGACGACTGGGTTGGACAGATACCCCGCTCCGCCGCCCAGCAGGAGAACCACTTCCATTTAGCCAGGTATGTAGCTCTAGTTAAGGGCTTCCTACTTTCCAAGAGAATCTGCTGCACCTGACTGGAGCAGGCCCACCCCTCTGGGTTTAGCCACGCAGCAGCCAAGCCAAAAGGTGAAGCGGGGCAAGGTTCGGGTGCAGGAGCCGACCGTGGTCCTGGGACAGGAGATCCGGGCGTTTGGGCAGTGGCCACAGAGTGGTCCATGAGTGTGCCATACCACTGTTGACAAGGCCACGCTAGGGCAACCATGACCTTGTCCCTCTTGATCTTTGACAGGACTCTGCTGATAAGAGGGTATAGTAAGAAGAGGGCCTGAAACATAAGCCCATGTAAGCAGGCTCTGCTCACAGAATCTGGCAAGAACAGGGCTGATATTGCAGAAACATATTCCGAAAAGATGCGAGGCACAAAGCACTCACACAAGCACATTCCAGGAGGGTGGTACCAGAACACCTCGATACCAGTACATTCCCCAAAGATAACAGGAAAATGCTGGCCCATCTTAAGGATAAGGTCAGGATGACAGCATGATGAATAGAAATGTTTTGATCAAATCAACACGTACAAGGCAATGGGTGGCACCCTGATACGTCAGGGGCAATACGTAATTTGTTTGTATCTGTGTATCAAGATGTATCTCAGAGGGAGTGTCTTTGGTCAGCCTAGGGAGCAGTGGAAAGTCCCACCACTGACTGAGCTGCATCCATTGTCATGGGCATACATGTCTTAGTATCCTCGTAGAGTCCGCCAGGTGCTATTACCGTGCTTTGTCAACAATAAACCTGGCCAGGCACCTTCTCATCTTAACAGATTTTGTGGTCATTGTGCAGTTTGCTCGAGGTCTGCTGTGCCAGCTATCTGTGCAGAGCTGGAACAGCACACAGGGAGAACACACACAGCCGAACATCTGACGACAGAGGGATTGGCGGGAAAGCATGCAGCAGAGCCTCTGCCCACGACAGGAGAAACGCGTCTGAAAGGGCACCCTCGCCTAGACTCTGCAGGGAGCAGAAACACTGACATTTCTTGTTCCGTTTGGTGGCAAACAGGTCCACTCGGGGAGCTCCCCACCTGCGGAAGATCATCCATGCGACCTCGAGATGGAGCACCCATTCATGGTGAGAGCAAAAGGACCTGCTGAGGTGGTCCGCCAGTGTGTTGTGAATGCCAGGGAAATGTGCTGCCTTCATGTGGATTCCATGCTGGATACAGAAATCCCACAGACGGATGGCTTCCTGACAAAGAGCCGATAATCATGCGCTCCCTTGTCCACACAGAACATGGAGGCTGTGTTGTCTGTCAGGACTCACAGCGCTTGACCCGACAACTGGGGGAGGAAGACCCCGCAAGCTAGGCGGATGGCCCTGAGCTCTTTGGCTTTTATGTGCAGTGCACACTCCTCTGGGAACCAAGTTCCTTGGGTCCACATTGTCCCGAGATGTGCACCCTGTCTGAGGCATCCGATAGCAGCGAGACCTCGGGCCGAGGATTTGCAAATGGCACTCCTGCCATCACCCCCTTTGGGTTGGGCCACCACTTTAGGGAGGTAAATACGCTGCATGGGATCGCAACAACCTTGTCCAAGTGATCGCTGGACGGGGAGTAGGCCTTTGCCAGCCACAGCTGGAGGGGCCACATTTTGAGGCTTGCTTGGTGGACCACATAGGTGCACGCTGCCATGAGGCCTAGAAGCCTGACAGACTCTTCCTGTGGTGATCTGGTGCATGAAGAGGTGGGTCATTAGCTTTGACATCGATTCAAACCTGTCCTGTGGTAGAAACACCCTGGTGTCAGTAGAGTCTAGCACCGCGTGGATGAACTCTATCCTCTGGACCGGGAAGAACGTGGACTTTTGGTCGTTTATCAACACGCCCAGAGGTTGGCACGAATCCTGCAGCACTTTGACACTGCGCTGGACTTGGAGCGGGCCTTGACGAGCCAGTCGTCGAGGGACAGGTAGATCTGGATACCCCGACATCTCAGGTAAGTGGCCACCACGGACATGCATTTGGTGAACACCCTTGGGGCCGTTGCAAGGCCAAAGGGAAGCACTATAAACTGGTAGTGAGCTGCCCCCACCAGGAAACATCTGTGCCCTTGGAATATTGATATACGAAAATAGGCATCCTTCAAATCGACAGCGGCATACCAGTCTCCCAGATCCAGGGGAGGGATGATGGAGGTCAGGGAGACCATGCAAAACTTCAACATCTTGAGATATCTATTGAGGTCCCACTGGTCCAGAATGGGGCAGAAACTGCCTTTGGCCTTCGGAATGAGAAAATACTGGGAATAGAACCCCTTTCCCCTTTCGATAAACAGGGACTTCCTCCACAGCCGCGACTTGTAGAAGGGCCTGTACCTCCTGTCTGAGCAGCTGCTTGTGAGAAGGGTCCCTGAAGAGGGACAGGGGAGGGAGGGAGGGTAGAAATAAACTGCCGGGTATACCCCACTGCCACAGTGCTGAGGACCCACCGGTCCGTAGTTATTGCGGTCCAAGTGGGGAGGAAAAAAGAAAGGTGGTTGGCAAAACAAAGAGGGGGAGGATCCAGTTCACAGACTGGGATGTCGCCTTTGGGCGCACCCTCAAAATGCCCGCTTGTTCCCTCGAGGGAAGCAGGATGAACCTGACTGCGAGGCTGAGCCAGATTGGTGGCCCTGGTGGCATGTGTAGCCCTTGCCCTTCTTATGATAGGGCTCCGATCTCACCTGACTGGGAGGTCTATGAGGTTGCTGTGGCTTGAACCTCTTTCTAGCAGGGGCTGGCATATAGACACCAAGGGACCGAAGGGTAGCCCATGTAATTTTGTGTCTGTTTGCTCCACAAACAGGGCCAGGCCGTCAAAGGGGAGGTCCTGTAGTGAGAGCTGGAGTTCTGTGGCCAGCCCAGAAGACATCGGCCACAATGCCCGCTTCATCACCACCACCGTGGCCATGGACTTCGTGGGTGAGTCTGATGCATCTGATGCGGTCTGGAGGAAGGCCCTTGCCACCATTTTCCTCTTCTCAAGGATAGCCAGGAACTCCATCTTGGACTCCTCGGGTAGCACGTATGCGAACTTGGTGATAGACTGCCAAACATTAAAATCATATCTGCCCAGGAGGGCCTGGTGATTAGCCACTCTGACCTGGAGGCTGGCAGATGAATAAACCTTCCTCCCAAACAAGTCAAGCCTCTTGCCATCTTTATTCTTGGGAGTAGGGCCGGGTTGTCCCTGTCTCTCTCTCTCGTTGACCGCAGATACCATGAGGGAGTTTGGGGCAGGGTGAGTGTACAAATATTCAGGTCTCGTAGCAGGGACATAGTACTTCCTCTCTGCCTGCTTGGAAATGGGCAGGAGGGAGGAAGGGGTTTGCCAGAGGGCTTTGATCAGCTTTACCATCCCCTCATGTACAGGAAGAGCCACCCTGGACAGAGCTACCATGGCCAGGATGTCGAACAGGCCATTGGAGGGTTCCGCTAACTCCTCCACCTGTAAGCCCAGGCTGGCTACCACCCTCTTAAACAGCTCCTGGTGTGCCATAGCTTCGTCCAGAGACATCGACTAGGATAGTCCTGCCATTGCCTCATCGGGCAAGGACGATGATGAGGCGGGGGGAAGGGTGGGTGCAACTTCCACCTCTGGATTAGTCTCCTCCCCAGTAGAAGGCTCCTGGGCACCGCGCTCTGACCCCACGTCCGATGCTGGGGGAGGGTGGGAGATGGTCACCGATTTCCTGACTGAACCGCCTGACACAGAACACTGGACGAGTGTCTGCGGAACCCCTATGGGTTCCAGAACTGCCATGGTGGAGACCACTGGCCCTGGGGCCAAGCACCGGCTGGAAATACCAGAGCAGCTCCTCCGTGCTTGGCTGAGAGCAACTGTCTCAAAGGGCCTGAGGCCTCTTCCTCTTCGTCTGAAGAGGGTGAGCGACACCTCAGGGACCACCGTGGTGCTGATGAGGCTTCAGAGTCCTCCTCCTGTTGCCTTCCATGCCACTCACTACAGGAGGACCGGTACCGGGTCTCAGAGTCTCGACGACGGCTGCTCGGAGCTTGGCGGATCAACGGTGGGTATTTGGCAATCGACGCCTAGAGCTCCTCGAGCAGTACCGATGGTCTGGCGATTAGGAACATGATGGCAACGAGCGACACCTAGACGAAGTCGATTGGTACCGCAGATGCGGCGATGTCCCCCTCGATGCCAGGGATCTGCCACGTTCTGGCTCCACTGGGGACCTGTGCCCTGGGGAGTGATGTCTTCTGTCTGGAGACTGGTGTGCCTCAGTCCCATGCCGGCTCTTGGGCGAGCGGTGCCATCCCATGGGGAACTGATACCGTGAGTCCTCCCACGAATGATGCCGGGATCTCCGGTCACTCTGCGCAGGTCAGAAGCGCGTCCCCAGGGAGCAACGCTTTGACGTTGATCACCAATTGTGCTAGGAACCAATGCCGCACTGACGGGGACCGCGGTGCAGGTCCCAGTGCTGGCTAACCCTTAGAGACAACCATGCTGGAGCAAGGTGTTGGTGGCACCCGCAAAGACAATGTCTTTGGCTGCCTGGAAGGCCTCCAAGGTGTATAGAGCTTCAAAGAGCTGAAGACCTTTTCCACTAGATGGAGTGGGCTGTGGGTCCATTGGAGGTCTGGCTGGGGATGCCCGTCCCTCAGGGTCTGTGCTCCTCCGCAGCCTTCGCCCTCACCCCACGTGGAGCTGGGGAGTGCCCTCTGTCCTGGTGCTTTTTAGGCCTCTTCACCAGTACTGGGACTGGCGTCAGGAACTTGGTGCCGAAGGCGCACTTCGCACCAATGCACTCGATGACTTTGGCGGCTCGGAGACTAGCCCAAGGGCCAACTCCACAAGGAGCACTCTCAACCTTATGTCCCACTCCTTTTTGGTTCTTGGCTTGAAGCTCTTGCAGAGTCGACACTTGTCACTGATGTGGGCTTCACCCAGACACTTCAAGCAGTTTTGATGCGGGTCGCTAATCAGCATGGGCTTTGGACAGCGCTCACACGGCTTAAAGCCCGGGGAACGGGGCATGCCCTGGCCCTGGGCAAAGTCCCAATAGGGGACTAAGTTAACTACTACTACTACTAAAACACAAAAGAACCACTTAAGCAACTATTTACACACTATGCAGAAGAAAACCACTGGGTAACGTAACGCTTGCTGAGGCAAGGAGCAGTTCCAGCACTGTCACTGGCGGTAAGAAGGAACTGAGGGAGGGGGGAGCCAGTGGCGCGCCTTAGACTGCAGCATATGCACGCCACTCTAGAGGGTGCCAGAGACGGTCCCCTACGGATAAACTTCCAGCACCGGTGCATGTGACGAACACACACACCTACAATGGAATGGACATGAGCAAGCACTTGAAGAACAGGTTTGGGTTGTTTTTTTTTTTTTAAACACATTCTTAGGATGCAAGTCAGTCAGTCATGGACAGACATCCAGGGCTGGCAGGTTGGCCATGACAGCTGTTGCTCTGGACCCCCACTCACTTCTCTGGTCTGGGACATCACGTGGCTAATCTGGGCAGATTCCCACTCTCTCACCAGTCCTGGGCATATCTGGCTAGGCTGGCCAGTCTCATCTTGTCATGCTGGAATAGTTGGTCTCCGGATCAAGTCAAAAGCAAAGAGAGGATAGATGAAAGATAGTGAGGAAAGGGAAGACAGAGCAGGATCTCATAAGTATCACTCTGAGGTCCCCACTGGTCCAGCAGTAATGGTCAGGTTTCCCCACTGATGCATTGAGATCTAAGTGTCACGATGACTGAGGATCACCAATGAAGAACGGAGTCTCTGCAGTGAAGCAGAGGCTATTGGCCTTTCCTGAGGGAATCCTCCAGGAGTCAATTCCACCATTTTGATCCCCAAAGTCTCTCTTTTTAAGGGCCCCAAAGGCAGCAATGTGCAAAATAGCTCATCACCTCATTTTTTTGTCAGCCTAATTTCTAACACACCAATTTTGTTCCATTAATTTCCAATTCCATTCTCCTCTTGTTTACAAACAACCTTCACAGTCCTTTAGTTATATCAGTAGCCCTTTTTGTATGTACTAACCAAGTCTGTCTTTCATTTGTACCTTTTTCTATCAATAGTTATGGTTATAGGTTATTGTAACATTTTAATGAACTTTCAGCCACTTTACAGCAATTAAGTTCACAATTGGGGTAGGCTCCCTAGACCTCAAATATTGCAACAAGCCCCCACCCTGCTGAGCTGGCATGGAGAACAAAGAAATCTATTAGATAAAAGGGTTGCAAAAGGAGGATCCAGGACCAAATTGTGCCTCAGAGTCAAAAGCTGATTTCCTAAGCACTTTTTCCTTACCTAAATTCTCATCTACAGGGTAATATGCATATCTAACTACTACTTTCCGGGAGTCTTGAGTATTTCTGCAACACTTTATTACAAGAGATTTTTCTTTTTATGTACTTCAATGAAGTCTATTATTTCCCTATTAAGTGCCTGGTGATCGTGATTACCTTGGGATCCTCAATGGCTTTATCTTTTTTTAGTTATTACTATTATCATAGGTTTAGTCTAGGAAATACATTGTGAGAGGCAATGAAAGCTTGTTTATATACATATAAAACTTCTATGGGTGTAAGCTACATGAGTTTGTTCAGTTTCTTTTAGATGAAACAGCCTCAAAAGGTCAGAAGAACATACACATCTTTTCTTATAAACTACAAAATTAAATTCTCTGCAATTTTTCAGACTGATCCAAGACTATACCTCATAATCATCAACACTGCAAGATGTAACCAAAGCTCTTACTGTTCTTTAAGTTCAATGAATAAGTAAACATAAAACTAAACAGGATAACATTGTTAGAAGAAGATCATGACTCAGGCTGATTAAATTATGATAATTCTTGCCAGAGGCAATTCCCTTTTACAGTGATTTTAATAGCAAGAAATGACTGACTTAACAGTCATTAAATGGTCTAGGGAGAAAAATAAAGATATTAATATTTGTTCTTGAAAATGAATTCAAACTGTAATGAAAATGGTCTTCTGACCTTTTGAGGATGAATCTAGAAGTTTTATATGTATATAAACAAGCTTTCATTGCCTCCCACAATGGATCTCCTACAGGGAAAGGATATAACCCCCGTAATAAACCTATGATAATAGTTATAACTAAGAAAAGATAAAGTCATTGAGGATTCCATGGTAATCACGATTACCAGACACTTCTTATAAAAATAATCAACTTCAATAAAAGTAAATAAAGGAAAATTTGTTGTAATTAAGCACTACAGAAATACTCAGACTCCTGGAAAGTAGTGACATGAAGTCCCTCCAGTCTGGACTTAGGTGCTGAGAGGGGAGGGGCTTAGGAGAAATATGTGATCACATAATTAAAGATTGTATCAATGCACACACACACACACAAATGAGCCAATTTAAGGTTGTATTAGCAACCTTAATTCTGGCATTTCCTAATTTTTGAATGATTGCCTTGGCAACCTTCTGTTCTTTTGTTTTTTGTATGTAATTTATGGTTTTATCCCACAATTCTCGATCATTTGAACGAGTGGAGTAGCAGATAGCAGTAGAAGGCTGTTATCTTCTGCACGGACCTGCCACTTGAGGGGGATGGAGAGAGAGACAGTTTGCCAGTGGGTTTCACAGCTATTTCTAGATAGCAGAGGAATGCGGAGACTCAGGAAAGGACAGTTACCTGTTCCATAACTGGCATTCTTCGAGATGTGTTGCTCCTGTCTATTCCACAGTAGGTGTGCGTGCTCGCCACGTGCACCAGTGCCGGAAGTTTTTCCCTTAGCAGTACCCGTACTGGGGGAGCACCGCGGCGACCCCTGGAGTGGCGCCTGTATATCACGCTATAAGGGGAGCCACGGGCTCCTCCCACCCTTGGTTCCTTCTTGCCGGACAGCTCCGACAGAGGGGAAAGAGGGCAGGGTGTGAAATAGACAGGAGCAACACATCTCGAAGAATGCCAGTTACGGAACAGGTAACTGTCCTTTCTTCTTCGAGTGATTGCTCCTGTGTATTCCACAGTAGGTGATTCCAAGCAATATGTGCTGGAGGTGGGTAGGAGTTCACGAAGGTTCGGGATGAAGTACCGCCCTGCCGAACCCGGCGTCATCCCTAGACTGGGAGATGATCGCGTAATGCGAAGTAAATGTGTGAACTGAGGCCCAAGTGGCCACCCTACAAATGTCCTGGATGGGGACATGGGCGACGTAGGCAGCTGATGAGGCCTGAGCGCTTGTAGAGTGTGCCCTGACAATTGGTGGTGGGGGAACCCCTGCCAGATCATAGCACGTGCATATGCACGAGGTGATCCAGCGGGAAAGACACTGGGTGGAGATAGGCTGCCCCTTTGCCCGCTCGGCCGAGGCAATAAAGAGTTGAGAGGATTTCCGGAACGGCTTAGTCCAATCCAGATAAAAAGCCAACGCCCTACGCACATCAAGCATGTGGAGGTGGCATTCCTGGTTGGAGGAGTGGGGCTTAGGACAGAGCACGGGGAGGAAGATGCTCTGCTCCATATGGAAGGCGGAGACCACCTTCGGGAGGAACGTCGGGTGTGGGCAGAGCTGGACTTTATCCCTATGAAAAACAGTATAGGGGGGTTCTGAGGTTAAGGCCCTGAGCTCTGAGACACGTCGGGTCGACGTGATCGCCACAAGGAAGGCCACTTTCCACAAGAGGTGCGACCAGGAACACGTGGTCAGCGGTTCAAAGGGGGACCCCATGAGACGGGACAAGACCAGGTTGAGGTCTCATTGCAGCACGGGGGGGCCTAGCGTATGGGAACGAATGGTCAAGGCCCTTCAGGAAACGGGAAGTCATCGAGTGGGAGAAGACCAAGTGGCCATATCGGGTGAAAGGCCGATATGGCCGCCAGGTGCACCCTGACCGAGGCAGGTGCCAGTCCCTGGGCCCTAAAGGATAAGAGGTAGTCCAGGATGAACTGGAGAGGTGCAGCGGAGGGGGACACACCCCGCTCACTCGCCCACCTGGTGAACCTGGACCACTTTGCCACGTACGTCTGACGCGTGGACGGCTTCCTGCTTTCCAGGAGGACTCGCCTTACCTGCTCCGAACACCTATTCTCCTCCTCATTCAGCCACGGAGCAGCCACGCTGTTAGGTGGAGCATGGCCAGATTGGGATGAAGGAGGTGCCCCCCATCCTGGGAGAGGAGCTCCGGGCGGAGCAGCAGCGCCCTCAGGGGGGCCGCTAAGAGGCGTAGGAGGGGCCCGTACCAGTACTGGCGGGCCCACGCCGGGGCTATGAGAATGACTTTCCATTTGTCCACTTTCACCTTCTGAAGAACCTTGGTGATGAGAGGGAACGGGGAAATGGCATAGAGGAGCTGTCCCGACCAGCTCAGGAGGAATGCATCGGAGATCGCGCATTCCCCCACCCCTCCCCTGGAGCAGAACCGGGGGCAATGCCGGTTCTGACGGGTTGCAAACAGGTCGATCTGGGGAGCTCCCCACTCTTGGAAGAGCCGGTAAACAACCTCTGAGTGGAGCGACCACTCGTACTGGGGGGAGAAGACCCTGCTGAGGCAGTCCACTTGCGTATTGCGGACACCCAGGAGGTGAGCCGCCCTCAGGGAGATATCGTGGGCTATACAGAACTCCCACAGGTTCAGGGCTTCCCATCAGAGGGCTAGGGAGCGAGTCCCACCTTGCCTGTTGATATAGAACATGGCGGCAGTGTGGTCCATGAGGACTCTGACCACCTTGCCACAAAGGTGTGTGAGGAAAGCCACGCACGCCAATCGTACCGCCCTGAGCTCCTTGACATTTATGTGAAGGGGCAAGTCCGGGGTCGACCACGTTCCCTGGGTTTGCACGTCCCCCGTGTGGGCTCCCCAGCCGAGGTCCGAAGCATCGGACATCAGATCTATGGACGGGTTGGCATCCCTGAAGGGAGCCCCTTGCAGCATATTGCTTGGGGAGGACCACCATAGGAAGGAACCCAGTATAGGGGACGGAACTGTGAGAACCTTGTCCAGACCGTCCCCGCGCTTGGGAGAACTGGAAGGCCAGCCATATCTGGAGGGTCCTCATACAGAGTCTGGCATGGCAGACCACATAAGTGCACGCCACCATGTGTCCCAGAATCCAAAGACACGCCCTCGCCTTAGTCACTGGGAAGGTTGTGACCGAGGCGATGAGACCCCTTAGGGTCTCAAACCTGTCCAGGGGAAGAGAGGCTGTGGCCCTGGAGGAGTCCAGCAGGGCCCCAATGAACTCTATGTGCTGAACGGGCACTAATGTGGATTTGGTCTCGTTCACGACCAGGCCTAGATCGGCGCACGTCGAGAGGAGCAGCTCCATGTGGGACTCCACTTCAAAACGAGACTCCCCCTTGAGGAGCCAATTATCCAGGTAAGGGAAGATTTGTACCCCCTCCCACCTGAGGTAGGCCGCCACCACGGACTTAGATTTCGTGAAGACTCTGGGAGCCGTAGATAGGCCAAAGGAGAGGACCGCAAATTGGTAGTGGTCCATCCCTACCATGAATCGGAGGAAGCGTCTGTGCTCCTCAAAAATATGGACGTGAAAGTACCCATCCTGAAGATCCAGGGCCGCGTACCAGTCCCCCGGGTCCAGGGAGGGGATAATAGAGGCCAGGGACACCATGCGGAACTTGGAACGGGTTAGGAACCTGTTACGGTCACGCAGATCCAGAATAGGCCTGAGACACTCTTTCACCTTCGGGATCAGGAAGTATCAGGAGTAGAAACCTTTGCCCTGGAACTGAACCGGTACCCTTTCCACCGCCCCCAGGTGAAGCAGCCGATCCACCTCCTGTCGCAGGAGGCGGACGTGGTCCGGATCCCCCGGGGCCATCATGGAGGGCGGGTGATTTGGCGAGGGTGAGTTGAACTGCAACACGTAGCCCTTGGAAATGGTACTGAGGACCCACTGGTCCAAAGTTATGCGGGACCAAGCCCCAAGGAAGGCAGACAATCGGTTGCAGAACACAAACGCTTCTGGTCTCTGGGTCTTTTGTACAGAGGCTCATATCTGCTCCTCGCAGGTTGAGCTGCCGGAAGCGATTTGGCCTTGTCCTTAGCTGGAGGGACGTAGAGGCCCAAGGTCTGCAAGGTGGTGCGGGAATCTTTCATCCCATGCAGCCTGACATCCGTCTGGTACGCAAAGAGTGCCTTGCCATTGAACGTGAGGTCCTGCATCAGAGATTGGGCCTCCGTCAACAGCCCAGACAACAGGAGCCATGACGCCCTGCGCATGGTGACAGTGGAAGCCATCGAGCAGGCCGCCGTGTCAGCAGCATCAGACGCCACTTGCAAGGCCGCTTTAGCCACCGCCGACCCCTCTTCCACCAGAGCCTTGAAGTCCTTCCTGTCCCGGTCCAGGAGGAGGAGCTCAAATTTAGGCAGAGACTCCCACAGGTTGAAGTTGTACCTGCTCAGTAAGGCCTGGTGGTTGGCTACCCAAAGCTGGAAACTAGCCGACGAATAAAATCTTCTGCCAAAGGAGTCCAGTCTCCTGGAGTCTTTGTTTTTGGGGGTGGGCGTGGGCTGGCCCTGATGCTTTCTGTGGTTTATCGATTCCACTGCGAGCGAGTTGGGTGCCGGGTGAGAATAGAGATATTCATGGTCCTTCGCCGGCACACAGTATTTCCTCTCGGCCTTTTTTGAGATTGGGGCCAAGGAGGCGGGAGTTTGTCACAGCGAGTTCGAAATGTTGGCAATACCTTGGTGCAGAGGTGGGGCCATGCGGCCCGGTGCCGAGGGGGACAGGATGTTAAACAGGGAATCAGACGGACCCTCCATCTCCTCGGCCTGCAGCTGGAGGTTGGATGCCACCCGCTTTAGCAGGTCCTGGTGAGCCTTAAAGTCCTCCTGCGGGACCGATGGCGGAGGCGCCGCTATGGTGTTGTCCGGTGCTGGAGAGAGGGCCCGCACGGAGCCGGGTGCCTCGGTCGGTGCCAGGACGTCAAGGCCGAGGTCAGAGTCCTGGCACGGGTCTGCCGACTCATGCCCCGCCGACTTGTCCCGTGGGCGGCCGGAGGAGGCAGATGGAACCTGGGATGCGCCGGCGACCGAATGGACCTCCGTTTGGGCTGGCACCGATGGCCACGGTGCCCACTGGCACCACTGCCCTTGCCACGGGGTTCCCTGCCATTGGCTCGGCTGAGCGCGCGATGGCAATGTGTGTCCCGGTGGAACGGCGCGTACCAAGGATGGGTAGACGGGTGCCGAGGCCGAGGTCGCCGAAGAACGCTCAGTGCCTCGGGAGCGGTAGGAGTGGCGTCTGTGACGTCGTCTCCCTCGGGACCGGGATCTCAACGTCGATGAGCGGTACCCACATGACGAACTGCTTCGGTACCCGTGACGGCGACGTGAAGCCCGGTGCCCTGACACCGAGGTGCCCCGAGGGGAGCCTCTGGCGTGATGTCCAGATGAGTGGGAGCTGGAATGGGAACGCCGACATCTGTCCCATCGAGAGCGGCTCCAGTACCCATGCCTCGCAGGTGAGTGTTCCCGGTGCCTCTCTCGGTGCCTACGCCCGCTGGCAGGCGGCACAGAGAGTTCTCGCGACTCCCATCTCGACGGCGGCCTGGACGGTCTGGCCGGCGTAGAGGGTGACTGGGAGCTGTCAGAAGAGCAGCCGCTGTGCGCCGAGCGGTGCAGGGAGCGATCCTCGGAGAGGGAACTGCAGCTGCCCGGAGAGGTCTGGTGGGCACCTAAAGGAGGCTTGCCTCGCGGCCTACGGCCCGTACCTGTTTGTCTCTGCCTATCCCGAGCTCGCAATGTCCTTCGCAGCCTGCACCGCCTCCAGCATGGACGGCATCCGTACCGGTGGGGATGGCTGGGCCAACAGTACCGGGCTGCTCCGCTCCATGTGAGTCGGAGCTCTTGAGCCTGGGGGGGATCGAGGGCTGCCCAGCACGGGACCAGCTTCCCCCTTATCCTTATTGTGGCGTCGTTGCGAGGCCGGGCCCTTCCCTTGCTTTTTGGAGGGAGAGTGGCGCCGATTGGTCGAAGGGGCCTCGCTACGTACTGATGACGCGGCGGCCAGCACCGAGTCCGATCTGCGTACCGGCGTTGGGGTCAGCACCGACTCCATCAGGAGAGCTCGAAGTCTAAAGTCTCTCTCCTTCTTGGTCCTTGGCTTGAACGACCTGCATATCTTGCAATGGTCGCTAATGTGACTCTCACCCAGGCAGCGAAGACACTCAGCATGAGGATCGCTCCTGGGCATAGAACGGCGACAGGAGTTGCACGATTTGAAGCCACTCTAACTGAAGGACAATCCACAAACGGTACCATTAAGGTTGAGAAGAAGGGCGGCAGCAGAGCTGGAGCACAAAGTTCCGACTACCTTCACTGGCGGCAAGAAGGAACTGAGGGTGGGGGGAGCCTGTGGCTCCCCTTATAGCACGATATACAGGCCCCACTCCAGGGGTTGACGCGGTGCTTCCCCAGTACAGGTACTGCTAAGAGAAAATCTTCCGGCACCAGTGCACATGGCGAGCATGCACACCTACTGTGGAATACACAGGAGCAATGACTCGAAGAAGAAGAATGAGTTCAATTCCAGATTTGGTGGGAGAATCTGCTCTAGTGATTATAGAACCTTTTTTCCCCTTTTACTCTGCAGCCTTTTGCATCAGAGAACTTAGCTGCCAAACTCTATCAAGTCTCTATTGAGAATAAGTGCCCTGAAATTTTTCAGAGAGTCTTACAACTAAGCCAGATTTGGGCGAACTATCACAGATGTAAAAGGCATGCTAACACTTTGCCCCCCTCACCCCCGTTCCAAAGCTTGGAGGCACTAGAGCGTCTCAACAAAAGGGACATACGAATATTTTGTCACTAGCAAAACATTTCCCCCCAACCTCATTCTCAGAAACAAATCATTTTAGCTGAAACATCTCCCAAAAAGTTTTGCCTAAAAGTTTGGCAAAGGTATAGGACCCTGTTTTCAGTTGGTTGTAACACAAAGTGTTGGGCAAGCTTAACAATAGGAGTTGTTACCTGTGCACCCTATAATGGCTTAAGAGACACAAACATGAAAAAAAAAAAATCACATTTCTGTGATTTCACTCACAACTAACACCCAAAATTACTATAATTAAAAGTTAGAACATTTCCCTGTCTTCTTCCAGTTTTTTTCACATTATGTATTTGATAACACTTTGTGTATTGTCAGTTTTGCTGTTCCCCTGCATTGTCGATTTCTCCCTTGCTGAAAAGACCCTTATAAACATCAGAGAGCATAAAAACCCTTAAAAACATTTTCCTCCACCAAAATTCAGGACATATATTTAAAGAGTGCTTTAGCAGATACGGGATAATTTTCTGAAACTAGTGAAAGCAAACAAAATTGAGCTGAGTGTTGCTGTAGAACAAGTGAGGGTCTTTGAAAATTGACTTTGATATTAAAATAACATCTGAATTAATTTTAAGGCTAGTGACATAAAAAACAAATGTAAGTGCAAACTTTTCATCTCACTTGTATCCAAAGTATTTTTAAATGCTACATTATAGTGCATTTAAATAAAAAAAAAAAACCCCAAAGTTTTCTGACTTCAATAATTTGGTCTTTACTTACATTAATATCATAACAAAGGAAATCGTTGAGATTCTACTAAATTTTAAGCTTTTCAATTCATGCAAATAATAATAATAATAATAAAAACTTACCTTTTCTGGAAGGCTCAAAAACTCATCTTTAATTTTACGCATGTCTTTAAGAGTTATTTTGGCAGTGTTGCCAAAGTCAACGTATTTAACTTCAACTTCTTGATGCCCTGGCAGTCCTTCAGAAAACATTACAATATCAGGTAAACAAATCAGAAGTCGTTAACACTTGTAACTATCATCAAGTATATACTAAACATCAATGGCCAGAATTTCAAAGACAGATGTACGCATACACTGTGTATGCATAAAGTACCACATTCTGAAACAGTTTAGATCCCAAATCGGCAAAGCTGCTACAGCCTTTAACAGCCAGCCAAAATTCCCTCAAATCAAGGAAAATCACTGGGTAAAGTGTTAATAGTTGGTCCTAATACCAGCCTCTCATATTTCTTATGTACGGGGTAGGCCAGGCATGTGGATGAAAAACACTGCTTAGATAATTCCTAGCTAGCAGATGGCCCTTTGGGGATCATATCAGTGCCGAGCACAATGGGGTCCTGGTTCATGACTAGATCTCCTAGGTGCTATGGTAATACAAATAAATAAATAGTAGCTGAGATGTAATTCAGATCAGCCTCAAACAATGACAGTGGGACAAACTGGCCACCACCTGCTCCCAGTATCAGAGCACTGCAACCACAGTTTTTTTGTGGCTCTTCTATATCTGCTACACCCAGAGACTGGGCACTGAAGAAGATTGGGCTCTGTATACAATGACAATTATGATTATGTTTGTTATTGAAATTCTACTGTAAATGCATATACATGTTTTTGTTCCATCTATAATACCTTATAATATGTAAAACAAATTATTAATAGCAAATTAGCAAAACAAAAGAAAATAATATCAAATGTAGTTTATAAGGTTATAAAGTTGACTATTAGTATTGGTCTTTATTACTAACTTTTGCAGCAATAAAAATGACTATTACTTATTATTCAAGTTCCGACCAAATGCCACTTCCAATTATCTGACTGAACACCACAATTAGATAATCAGTAACTAACACACTTACCAGTAACTTTTGCTCTGTACCAAACTCCATCTTCAAACTTCGCTACACAGGTTTGGCCTTGAACAGGACAAAGAATTCCCAGATTTTCTCCATCATCATTTTTATATACTTCCTCAATTTTCTTCAGGAGATCTAAAAAGTCCAGACTTTCTATCTAAAATAATGAAACAAAAACCTAATACTACAGTAACTTACAAATCAGAATAAGCCACAGACATTCAGAATGTTTTGGGACTTGTGGCATGCAATTCCAAAAAAGAGTTTGAACTCAAAGGCCACAAAAAGCAATGACTGTCACAAAAAGTGTAAGTGTACTAACCAATGTTCAAGTTTTTGAATACTACACTGTTTAAATCTACTATCAAAGGAGATTTTGTAGGCTATTCTCTAATACCACACTTTGTGTGATGAACGTAATTGATGTAGACAGAAACAGACAGACATACCATAGAATGGTTAAATAGAGACCAAAACTTTATTAAAACAATTAACCAATAGAGATCTACCTGAGCTACTCAGCAGGAACGTTACAGTGAGGATTTAATCTAGGAACCAATGGCCCTGGGCTCTACAAACCTACGAGTATGAGGTTAATGCCCCCTCTACATCCTCAGGACCACCCAAGGATTCTGGCTGGAAGCCAGAGTTCCAAATTGTTCTCCTCCATGCAGGGGGTAGGAAAGATGAAGGGAGCCACGCACCGCGCCATTATACCCCCTTACTATGCAAAGTTGTGCTCTTGAGCCCACTGGGTTACGGACCTCACATTGGACCCTTTTTAAACCCACCAACTGCATGGAACTCACCAAAGTTGCGACAAATGTAATTTAAACCCTAAGACCAGACCTCCAAGATGCCAGATGAAAGGTGAAAAACCCCAAACAGCAGTTAGCCAATTTTGCCATAAAGGAAAAATCCCTTCCAGACCTCAAACAAAATTTGGTGATCAGCTTAGTTTCTTCGATTGTAAGAGATCTAGCTCTTTGGACAAGGGTTGGGAAATGTGGGACTGGAACAGAGACCAAAATGGCTACTCGCCAGCAGCAAACAGAAGCACCCCCCTCAAGTAGGCAAGAGCCAACCAGTCAGCTCTTCATGAACCCTGCTGTCCAGTGGCAGCAGGAGTGTGTGGAATAGGCTCTAGTACCCAGATAATGTGAAATATCCAACCTCCTTCCCCATGCTGTGAGGAAGAGAGGGAATGAGAAAGCGACAACACCTCCCCACTCTCCCATGCACACATATACAGGCCATGGAGGAGGGGGAGGAGAAGAGAGCGAGCCAAGAGAAGCACGTACAGCATTGCCCCAGCAGCTCCTGCTTGAGATCCCCCTATCTCCCACTTGGGTGGGAGGGAAGGAGAGAAGGGGTGACTCCATTGCTCCCTGATCCATCAAAGAGACACCCTGGCTAGCAAGATGAGCTGTTTATGAACTTGGTATGGTGCCACAATGAATATCTCCTCATTTCCCCCTTTATTATAATATTATTTAGGCTCAGAATCCCATTGTGCTAGACACTGTACATATACCTAGAAAGTTTCTATATTATAGGTGGGGATAAGAAAACGGACTAGAACTTTATTTTTTCAGGGGGAGAGGGTAGCAACTGATTATTAGAAGTCTAATATCTTGTTCGGCGGCTTAATGTTTTATTTTTTGGTTATTTAAAGCCCAGAAATTTTAATCAATATTTTAATTAAATATACAATATTTCTAAATACTTACCAACTGAAGGTAAAAATCACTAGGACTATTGATGTGACAAACGACAATGGAGACTTCTGTCATTTCTTGTGGCAATGTGGGTGGACAATATTGCAATGCCATATTTTCCGGTTGACTAGGAAGCTGTGATCGAAACCTAATGAGAATAATGGTTGTGAATCAATTCTGTCAAAGCCAGTTGTGGATGAACGGCATTTTCGTGTGAAATTTTCTATGAAAGGCCTAATGGACCTTTTATTAAAAAACTTAGTAATTATCTGGATTGGCTAGTAATTTCATGGATTGTTAGCTGTTACAGTACTGCCTCGTATGAACTGCTCTTGAACTTTGCTGTTTGTAGTGCTGTTCAGACAATTTCCTCTTTTCAAATAACAGTGAGTTACCCCAAAAGTGAGACATACCGTGGAGTATATATGATTGCTGCTCCTTTAAAGCTTTCCAAACTCTCTTTTACTCATTGTTTTTAGGCAACAGTGTGTGTTTACATTATTTAATTAGGTTAGAAGCTAAAGGCTTGCCTTTACTACTTAGAATAAAAAATTGTTCCTTTAAATGTTTCCTTTCCCTTGTTCATTAAGAGGTAATTATTACTGCAGCAAAGTATTTGCGAGAATAGTGGATAAGGCATCTTCCATTTATCTTCCCCTCTCATATCCCTTTTTCTTAAAAAAAAAAAAAAAAATCCTTATTTTAATGACCACTAAACATTCACAAAGAAAAACAAAATCAGAAAAACTTCAAGGTAGTCAAACTCACAGTGATGTATTTTAGCTGTTTGTTCTGTCAATTTGTGTTATAAACAAAAATATAATTTGAAAGCTTAGAAATAATTTTTCTTAAGGTACAAGTCTGACAACTCTGCTGTGCCTCTTTGTGTTGCAATTAGAACCCAGTTATCCAAATGAGGTTTTGTGCCATCAAAATGGGTATGACACCACATATGTGAATGCAATCATTCCTAGGTGAAAAAAATTTGGAAGCTATTTACAACTGCAGAAACAAACCATGCTAGCACCAGTAGCAAGGGTACAATTTATAGAATGTAAACTAGATTCCTTTAATTTTGTGTGTTTTTAAAAAATATAAATACTTAAAGTCCTTTTAAGATGACACATACCTTGCTAACTCTGTAAAAACTAAAGCATCCTTAAGAGATACTGGCATGTCACTCATTTTATTAACTGGAGGTTTCTTCAGATCTACAATGAGCACACCATCCTCTTCTCTGAATACTTCCATTATAACAGCTTTGTTATTTACCATTCTCAAAAATTTTGTCTTAACTTCTTCCCTCCAACCTTCATTCTGTTTGGGTGGGGGGAAAAAGTGTTCTTAAGGATCATAAAAACAAAAACCATCACACTCAGAATGAAATCCCAACTCCACTGAAGTTAGTGGCAAAACTCCCAGTGACATCAATGGAGCCAGGATGTCACACACAGTACTTAAACATTGAAAAGACCCACTAGACCTTCGAATCCATAACCTTGGCAGTGCAGAATTGCTCTCTATGGTATATTTTCTAGTGTTTCTTTTCAGGACTAGTTTTAAATGGCTTCAGCAACGGTCTTTTCATCACTTCCTTTTGTAGATTACTCCCCATCCTAAGATTTCACCATTTGATATTCCCGATATTCAAATTAAAATTCTCACTTTCTTAATTTCAGTTAATTAAATATCATTTTCCCCTCTTGAACCACCATAAACTTATTCTTCTCCTTCTTTGGAATTTACTTGCAAACTGTTTGGTACCCAGTTGTCATAGTTTGGTCAAACTATGCTTTTTAATTTGACCTCAAGCCTCCAAATAATAGAATATCAGGGTTGGAAGGGACCTCAGGAGGTCATCTAGTCCAAGCCCCTGCTCAAAGCAGGACCAATCCCCAGACAGATTTTGCCCCAGATCCCTAAGTGGCCCCCTCAAGGATTGAACTCACAACCCTGGGTTTAGTAGGCCAATGCTCAAACTACTGAGCTATCCCTCCAATCTGTTTCCAAAGTCTCTTAGTACTGTTATTACAAACACTTACTTTTTTTTAACAGAGTAGAACCATTCAATAGAATTTAAAACACTATAAATAAGCAATTTTTATTAATAAATGGAAGAGTATATATAGTTGTAGGAACAAGAATAATATTTGTGAGTCTTACATGTGTTGTACTCATGGAAGCCTCACAAAAATAGTGTATATTGTGAGGCTATCCCAATAAGCAAAAACATTAGATAGTAAGTCAAATTTTTAGTGTGCATATAAATAGCACCAGCAGCGTGATAAGTGTTTGCCCATAATCCATTTATTTCACTTGCTCAAAGATTTTGCTCCCAGCTCAACACAGTGAGTCTCTAAAGTATACCATACAAATGTATCCATCTTAGAAGAAACTGATAGAAAGCAGCGACGTCCTGTAAGAAAAAGAGAAAGTTACTCACCCTGTGCAGTAACTGAGGTTCTTCGAGATGGGTGTCCCTGTGGGCGCTACACTTCAAATGAATGTGTCTCCAATCAAAGGCGCAGGGGCAATTTCAGCAGTGCTTGTCTGGTTCGCACAGCTCTCCCCATCTCATGCCATTGTTGGCACCTATCTAGAGCCGCATAACCAGACCCCCCTCGGTTTCTTCTCTACTGCAGAGTCAGTAGACTGAACTCTGAAGTATAGGGGAGGAGGGTGAGTAGTGGAGCACTCACAGGGACACCCATCTAGAAGAACTTCAGTTACTGCATGGAGTGAGTAACCTTCTCTTCTCCTTCAAGGAACGCGCCTGTGGGTGCTCCACTTCAGATGACTGTCGACCAGTGCCCCTCAGTGGATGTGGAAGGAGCTTTGGAGTTGCATGAGTAAGTGATGATAACACAGTAAGTCCTAACAAAGCGTCCGATCTTGCGGTCTGGTAAATCACGTATTGTTCTGTAAACACGTGTGGACACCTACGTGGCTACATTACATATGTCTGTGATCGGTATGTTGTTTAGAAAGGCTACTGAAGTTGATAAGGATCTTGGGGAGTGGGTTTGGATCCCCGCTGGGGTTGTATACCCTTCTGCTGTAGTAAAAGTGGATGCACCCAGAAATCCATTTAGATAACCTGTATTTGGAAATTGCTGAACCTTTAGATTGTTCAGAAGTCGAAATAAAAAGCCTTGATGACTTTCTGAAAGGCTTAGTTCTGTCAAGATAGAACGCTAGTGCGTGTCTGACATCTAGCGTGTGTAGTGCCAAGTCTTGTGTGCTCCTGTGAGGTTTAAGCAGAAGGAAAAAACGAGGAGAGATATATTGGTTGATTCAAGTGGAAAGAAGCTGGTATTTTGGGTAAAAATTTTGGATGAGGTCTTAGGGTGACCTTGTCCTTGAAAAAGATGGTATATGGTGGGTGTGCCATGAGGACCGCTAGCTCTCCTACTTGGTGGGCAGACATAACAGCAACTAAGATAGCTACTTTTGACAGATGTGTGAGAGGGCATGTTGCTAATAGTTCGAATGAGGCCCCAGTAAGGTAGCATAGTACCAAGTTCAAGTCCCAAGGTGGGGTAGGGTACATGTATTTCAGGGTAGACGTTTCTGAAACCCTTAAGAAAGCATTTGGTGATAGGACACGCAAATATGGATATCCCATCCACCTTGTGGTGAAAAACGGTAATTGCCACAAAGTGTACTCTGACTGAGCTAAGCAATAGGCCAGATTTCTTTAGTTCCTATACTGTATGTATTTTAATATCATTGGTAAGGGGGTGGTAAGGACCCTGGCTTGTTTGTTTAGACAGCATATGTTGAATCTCTTCCATTTATGCAGGTACACCTCTACCTCGATATAACACTGTCCTTGGGAGCCAAAAAATCTTACCGCGTTATAGGTGAAACCACGTTATATCGAACTTGCTTTGATCCACCGGAATGCGCAGCCCCGCCCCGCCCGGAGCACTGCTTTACCACGTTATATCCGAATTCGTGTTAGATCGGGTTGCGTTATATCGGGGTAGAGGTGTGTTATGTGTAGATGTCCTTCACTTCTTCCGAGCAGGTCAGTTCATCATGATGGAACCATGAATGGTTCAGATGAAGCTGCTTCAGGTTCAGGTGGTAAATCTGTCCAGCATCCTGTGATAGAAGGTTCTGCAGAAGTAAAAGAACGCATAGTGTACATACTGCCTCCTCAACAGCTAAGACTACCAAGTTTGTCTGGGCCACGTGAGAGCTATCAAGATGACTTTGGCCTTGTCGGTTCTTATTTTGTGTATTAAACTTGACAGCATGGGGATAGGGGGAAATGTGTATAGCACAGGAGCGTCCCATCTGAGGAGACATCTGCTCAAGAGCAGGGATTGGGTTCCGATCTCTGAGAGAATTGCAGGCATTTGTAATTCTGGGAGGTCACAAAGAGGTCTATGGATGGGTGACCCTAGTGTTTGAATATGTTCTGTAGGACTGTGATGCTCAACTCCCACTCATGGTCCTGACAGATGTATCTATTGTAGTGTTTTGACATCCTGGGAGATATGAGACTGATATGTTGACATTGTGCTGGATACACCGTAGTTTCATGGCTTCGATTCATAAAGAGTGTCAGTTTATATAAAACACACAGGCAATGTTATCCATTATTACCCTTCTGGACTTGATCCTGATCAAGGGCAGGAAGTGCAAACATGCGTTGCAAACTGTACATAGTTCTAGGTTTATATACAACAATGTCCTGAAGGGGACTATCTGCCCTGAATTGTATGTTGCTGTAAGTGAACCCCCCCAGTCTATCAAGGAGGCTTCTGTGGTGAGTATCATCGAAGGTGGAGTCTGTGTGAAAGGGACTCCCACATACATGTTGTGGGGTTGAGTCCACAGTGCAGTCTTTGACTTTGAGTGACATGGTAAGACACTTGGTCAGGCTGTGTCTGTGTGAAATGTAAACGGTTCTTAGCCAACGCTGAATGCAGTGCATGTGAAGCCTTGCGTGTTGAACCACAAATGTGGTTACCACCATATGGCCTAATAGTTGGAAGCAGGTCCGTGCCGATATGTGTGGGCTGTTCAGTACTGTTGAGATCAGACTGACCAAAGTGATGAATCTGGTCGGTAGTAGTGATGCTTTGGCCTCCAGAGCGTCGAGATGGGCCCCGATGAAGTCCAGTTTCTGCATGGGTCAGTGTGGATTTTTGTATGTTTATTTGTACTGCAGCCATGAAAATAGGGAGATTATCCCATGAGTAGGGCATCTTCCCGGGTGAGAGTAGTAGACAATCACCCAGATAGGGAAATATTATCACCCCCTGCTTGCGGAGGTGTGCCGCCACTACCACAAGAATTTTGGAAAACACTCGTGGTGCTGTCAAAAGACTGAAAGAAACAAAACTGGATAATGTTTTGTTCCCAGAGTAAAGCTGAGGAACTTCCTGTGAGCAGGATGTATGGTTATGTGAAAATGGGCATCTTAGAGGTCGAGGGCCAAGAACCTGCCCCCGTTCCAGTGATTATATTATTGTTGCTAATGTGGCCATCCTGAACCATTGGACCCTTATGAATCTGTCGAGTTTCCTGAGGTCTAGAATAGGTCTCCAACCTCCGTTTTTATTCGCATTACTTCTTAACACAGAAGAACACCCTTTCCCTCTGTATTGTGATGATACTGGTTCCACGGCACCCAAATATAGTAGGTGGTTTACTTCTTGCCATAGACGTTGTTCTTGAGAAGGGTCCCTGAAAAGGGATGAGGATGGAGGTGAACGGTATCAAATAAACCGTGTTGATAATATCTGGAACCCATTTGTCCGTGGTGATGAATTGCCATGCCGGGTAGGTGGCATCAAACAGTGTCCAAAACGGGATGGTCAGTGATGGTGTCAGCATTGAGGAATGGGGAGGTCTCTTGGGCCCTCGACCAAACCCTCAAAATTTTTGTTTTGCAGAGGGTTGTTGGGATGCCAATGATTGAGTCAGAGGTGGTTGACACCTTGGATGTCTCTGTCTGTGCCTTTGTATATCATATTGCCCCGTTGTTGGGCAAATGAGACAAATCTCGTAGGCTGGGTGGAACAGTATTTCCCATTTTTTTCTTGGTGCAGGCATGTATAGCCAAGGGAACAAAAGGTCACCCAAGAGTCCTTCAAGGTGTGTGAAGGGACTCGTCAGTCTTTGCGGCAAACAACTTCTGACCGTCAAAGGGGAGATCCTCTATGGTGGATTGTACCACCCTTGGGAAACTGGACAGCTGAAGCCATGAAGCCCAGCACAGAACTATGGCAGTAGCCATGGAACATGCCGCCATATCTGCCACATCTAAAGATGCCTGTAAAGCAGTTTTGGCTATTAGATGGCCCTCTGCGATGATAGCTTTATATTGGTCTCCTTTGTCCTCTGATATGTGGTCAATAAAGTAGGTCAGTTTGAAATAATTTGTGGGGTCATATTTCATCATCAGTGCAGCGGAACTGACAATCCGGAATTGAAGACTGGCTCATGAGTAGGCCCTGTGGCTAAAGAGATCTAACCATTTCCACTCTATCATATGGAGTGGATCTGTATTGGTGTTGTCTGCCTCATTGATTGACTGCTTCAACTACTTAGGAATTCGGTTCAGGGTGATAAAATAAAAAAATCCATCCCCTTTGAGGGGATGTAATATTTTTTATCTGCTCTCTTCCAAGTGGGCAGTATTATTGCCGTAGTCTGCCTTATGTTTTTAGCCAGTTCCATAAGTGCTTCGTTCACTGGATGCCCAATCTTTGATGAAGCTAATGTTTGGACTCTGGAATCTCCTCTAAGGGGCTCTCTAGTGATTCAGCCATTGTTTTGAAGAGCTCCTGGAAACGTCTGAAGTCATCTGTGGGTGGTGGAGGAATTATGGCCTCGTCTGAGGAAGAGAAGGAAACCTTTATTGCTAGTGTAGTTTCCTGTTCCAGAGCCTCTTCCTGTTCTTCAAAAGTTTCCTCAAGGGGCTCTGATGGTACAGCCACTGAGGGCGGTGGGGAAGTTTAGTCTCTTCTCTACAGGTGCTCAGGGGCCTAGGTTAGTGTCTCCTGTATGCTCCGCAGGGGTCCTAGTAGGGCCATTGCAAGGGGAATAGCATATGTGGTAGCATTCATTGGTGCCCATACCATGCCTGGGTGTCAGCTGTGTGGTGATATTTGGGCTGAACAGATGGACCTAATGCTGTGCTCATTTGAATTGGAAAGGAGTGGTGCCATGAATAAGCGCCTTCTTCCTCCTCATCTTCATCCTGACTGGAAAATGGAGAGGCCAGAAGTGAGGTGGGTTGGCATGGTACCATGTGTATCGAAGCAACATCGTACCAAAAAATGGAGAGGCTTGTATTGATGAGACAAGTCAGTCTTTGTGATGGAGGAATTGGCATGGTAACTAATGATTCTGATGCCGAGGTGGCTGACCCAATGGTGCTGTTGTAATTACAGGCATTGGTGCTGACATCCGAGTGCTTTGTGATATGGGAGCAGAAGGTGGCGCCACAATCTGCATAGAGTGCTTCAGTGCCGGGTATTTAGATGGCTCCATTGGTACCATGGCGGAGGAGGCAGACTTCTGTTTGCCTCTCGACTCTGAGCCTGCCTGCTTAAGGTGATTGGCTCTGTCAGTACACACGGTACCGGAGGATCCCAGTGTCTCGTATGTACTCAGCTGCAGTGCGGTCGGTGCCGAGGACACAGAAAGAGCCAGAGACTGTTTCTTTTTTGATTAAGCCATTATTAAAGCAACGGATCTCACACTGACTGCAAGTCACAAATAATATCAGCAAGATCAGACCACCAGGCTTTGAAATGATCCAACTATAAACCATTAAAAAAATTCATAGTTTGTTTATGGTGACAGGTCTTTCTGCCATATCATATTTATTTATTTAATTGTTGGAATGAGCAAAATCAGTGGTTTTCCCTTCACTGTTCCAAGCCTGTGTGTTTCTAGTTTGAAGATTTAGGCAAGCAGAGGAGGTCATTTCAATAATTTAGACTTGCAAGTTAATTGTTACCACTTATTTTCTCAGTGTAATATGAGCTGAAATGTCTGCCATTTAAGGTTGTTTACAGTTATATCTCTAAAAATGTACATACATATTATTTCAACATCTCTAACCACATAGCCTCACTTGTGCAATGTTCCTAACTCAATGAGCACAAATAAAAGCAAGTAATGAAGAAAGTATTATTATAACTTATGTCCTTTTTTTAAGGAACAAGTGTTAGTAGCAAGTGGGGAGAGTTGGACAGAAGGAAGCATCAAGGAACATCAAGACTATTTTCAAGGTGAGCAGCACCAGGTTTTTGGTAAAAAAGGAAAACCTCAATCAGATATTTACAAAACTATTCTAAAAGATGACTGTTCTATACCATTCCCTATTTGGTTGAATTTTGAAAAAAGACAGACATGCCCCTAGCCCAAGTTATCAGACAACCAATTCTATACATCTCTTTTTTGGAATGTGAGAAAAGGACATCTCCAAAACAACCCCCAAACCAGTGAAGTATAAATCTTTTATTGTAATATACCCTTTAAAACACTGATTACATAGCGACTGGCATTTCTTAAAAATAATTCAACTCTCGTTACATACATTGGAAAATAACCATAAACCTATCTTTTTAATATATGACTTAATAAAATTGCTGTATACCTCTGAATTCTCCTTGTGGGTTTTTTGGGATATTTGGAAAGTCGTGAAAATAGGACTAATTTTAACTTCCATAATAAAAAACCTGAATGAATTTTTTTTCTTAAACTGTACAAACAGTGCTTACTTACTGAGTTTTTGGGAACTATGTCCTTCAGCGAGCACTGCACTGCTAACGGAGGAATATCCCTGAGCTGTGCCTCTATATATGGATCGGGCTTCCTGATAAACATACACAAGTCATTTACCACTAAGTTCTGTAGAGCAACTTGTTCTGGCCTCACCACAGGGACACCACCAATCCTAGTAGGAACATAAATAAACAATGATAGTACAAAAATGCAGCATAGTCTGGGAGCATGTGTAATTCCGTGGGCAGTTGTTGATCGAAAAATAAAGAGGTTTCATTTGATTCATAAAAATCTATAGAATCATAATTTCAATGATGTCACCCTCTAGGGCATGACAGAGAGGACTTGCTCTCCCTTCCCCCCGGCTCCCAACTCCAAGTCCTCTGGTTGGGGGAAATTTTGATAATACAGTGTTGTTGGAAATTAATCAAGTTGGGTATCATTCAAAAGCCTTTGCTCCCACGAACACGACAAACCTAGAACAATTATGTAGATATATATTTTAGAAAGTGTTTAAAAAAATCAACTTTTTAAAATTATACTTTAGCACAGGCATGTCAAACATGCATCCCCCAAAGTTAAATTGTGACCCTCAACTGGTGGTACTGTGTTATCAGTTAACGCTCAGAACATGATACTGGATACATATTGGGATGATGCGGTGATTCATGAAGATGGTTGAATCTTTGCTGCTCTTTATTCGATCCATCAGGACTGTTAATTGGAATTTGCACCTGACAGTACTATAAGACTTTGTGAAATACTTTTTCCTGTAGATTCAGCCAACCATTCTGCAATGATTGCCTGGTACCTCACTGAAAAGAAGAGGTATAGAAAAGTCTGATGCTGACATATGGGAGGAATTTTGGAAAGGAAACGGGGTTATTAAAAGGTTGCTAGTTCCCCTATGTGCACTTGGCACAGACGAAGCTCTAAAATACAAAAACAGAACAATCCAAGTCATTGGGGGATTGATGGCATCACACAGCATCCAAATGATCTTTCCCGGTATTTCCTGACAACCCCAGAACGCCATTGAATTTCAAACTAAACATTAAGCACAAATGGGATGACTTCCCCAGAAGTAACCAAGCACCCCGTAGACTAATTAGGTGCTGTTAAATGCCAAGGGGCGATTTTAAAGCTACAGGATGAGCTTAGTCGCACTGGCAACCCATCAGCATATGACAGACTGGAGCTCATTAATATCACAATGGAAGTAGTCTTCAGTGATGAGATAGCTAAAAAAGTGTCAGTCGAATGGATACATTGGGTCATGACTTGTATGAAGCTTTCAAAACCCAAAGAATTATCCAAGGCTCTGTCAATCTATGGGCTCCACTCAAGAAGAGACTAAAATGTGCTCAGATGCAAAGAAGAAAGTCAGCATGAAGGTGGCAGGGACTATTACACAGCTAACCACAGACAGGCCATTGTTCGCTCATCTCCTCATTGTCTTCAGATCTCAGCGTGATGCTGATATATGTGAGACTTTGGGAAATATGAGTTCTCCATCGTACCATGATCAATGTTTGAATGCACTGGAACAATGCCTATGTGCCGGGAGAAAAGCAAACTAACAAATATCTTGCATAGTCTTCCTAAGCCAGCACCTACTGACAACATGACCAGTGCAGGCCTTTCAGTGTAGCAATCGTAGATAGTGTGGCTGAGGTACAAGCACGCAACAAACCAGAAACTCTTAACACCTTCCAAAATTTGTCTCAAAACTTAATTATAAGGCTGTAGAGAAAATACTGGACTTATGATGACCTAGCATTTGACACGTTTACAGAGGAATCAATTAAAATATCAGAAAGAAGAAACTCCATGGTACTGCACCTGTCCAACATAAAATCATTGACTCTACAAACTTCTGTAAAGTCACAGTGAAAAAACTACTGTCACATACTCGCATGAAGGACAAGTTAACCATATACCTTCCAGGAAACATGCTCCAGTATGCAAACAATTGCTCAAAGAATTCTCTTGTCACATAGTATCATGAAGTTGCTGCCTCACATTAAGTGGTTTCTTCGTAGTTCGCATGAGAAGACAAACTAAAATTATCTTGCATGCCATCAATGGCACAGACAGAGGCGCTACTAAACTCTGGATTTTTTGCATGAGATACGTATGTTCTAGTGCTCTCTAGGAGATGCTACCCAAGCCTTCGGCAAGACTCCATTTTTATGCCTGTTGCTGGCAGCGGCGCCAACTTTCTCCGGCACCGGTGGGTGCCCAT
Organism: Terrapene triunguis; assembly: GCF_002925995.2. NCBI lineage: Eukaryota > Metazoa > Chordata > Testudines > Emydidae > Terrapene > Terrapene triunguis. The sequence continues at coordinate 5,721,671 of NW_020664489.1, read as the reverse complement.
GCCCCCCGCCCCGACTCCACCCCCTCCCTGCCCCTGGCCCCGCCCCCATTCCAACCCCATCCCCAAAGTCCCCACCCTAACTCCGCCCCCTCGGATCCCTTCCCCAAATCCCCACTCCAGCCCCGCCTCTTCCTCCAGCGCGGGACCTTCCCCCTCCCTCCCTGCCCTACGGCGCAAGGGCTGGGAGGGAGGAGAAGCAGGACGCGGTGGCGCGCTCGCAGCGGAGGCGAGTTGGAGCAGGGGGGCAGGGTGGGGCCACAGGGAGCTGCCGGTGAGTGCTCAGCACCCACCAATTTTTTTCCGTGGGTGCTCCGGGGCTGGAGCACCCACGGAGTTGGCACCTACGGTTGCTGGGGAACAGAATTGCTCCAGGATGATTGAACACATCCAAAACAACACTCCCCTAACTGGCATGGATAGGTCTTGGAGGATGGACTGATCACACCAGTTATGTGTGAAATACCATTTGCTCCCAAATCAATCCTCTAGTTAATCAAATAGTTGTGTGCAAAGATCAAATGCTCACCACCCTGCAAATGTTTGGCCTGCTTTGTACAGAGATATGCATGGACGAGGTTCAGTGTGACAACGTGTCTAGCAATGGTGCCCTAAACTGAAACACTGATGACAACTGATTAATAAATGTTTTCAGTCCTACATGCCAAGGCCAACTTCCTTAGGATTACCAAAGATCAATATCTTTTTATTTTTTGTAAGCAATGCAACCTATGTTAAAATATAATTTTAAAAAAGTTGATTTTAAAACATCTTCTTGAATATGTACCCACATAATTGTTCTAGGTTTGGCATCACTGTGTTAATGGGGAAAAGGGCTTTTGAATGATGCCCAACTTGACCCATTTCCAACAAACACAATTATCCCCACTAGAGGAACTGGGCAGGATGACACCACTGAAATTCTGATTCTGTAGATTTTTTACAAATCAAATGATAGCTTCCCCTTACCTTTCTATCACTAACATGCCCATGGAATAATATTTTACGTTATGCTCCCAGACTAGAATATTATTTCTTAAAATAAGTTTTCATTTGATGATCAGTATAAAGAAGTATGTTCATTCTGACCCATGCTAAGCACTCTCCCACAAGAACAGTTCAGAGACTAGGGAAAATAGTCTTTTTTTAAAACTGGGGGGGTCATCTTAATACATTGACAGAAATCAAACAAGCAAAATTCAATTTGGCTTCATTGGCACAAGTAGATAGAATATGCTCATGACAGAGCCATATGCTTTCCGAGGTTTGATGCCATTAGAAAAAGCAGTGTAAGAAGCTTCAGCATCACTTTAGTTTTCCCAATTCATTCTTAAGACCTGTAAAACCACAATTCCGCTATCTAGCCTGTTAGTGACAAATTTATTGTTACAATTGTGAGAAATGCAGTATTGCAAACTTCAAATGTTTAAAAACCAAGAATCAACCCCTCAAAACCATTAGACTGGTTTACAAATCTTTTTTAAAAAAAACAACAAAAAAAAAAAGAAAAAACCCAGACTACATTTCAGGTTCCTTTTATTTACCTTTTGATTTGACCCATAAGGATGCACTTTATCACATTTTCAAACTTCTCACTGTAACCATGAGGACTAGAAACCATTTTTTTTTTTTAATGAAAGCCAAGATTCTCATGTAGTCATGATTACAGGAGTGAGTGCTTTTAGAAAGACACCAATTATCACGATATTTGCAATAAAGTTGCAAGAGGTAGCAACATAGAAATGTATCTTGTTCAGACACTGAATTTTCTAGGTCTGCAATTTTAAACATTCATGTCTTGTACGGTAACTTAGCAGATATACATTAACCTCTGAGGAAATGTATTTTATAGAATATTTTTCTGCATGCAGCTGTATGCAAGTCACACAGCAGTCATTTGTGTATTTAGTTATTAACTTGTGAAAAGGTAGTTTTATTGGACTTTCATAGTACATATTCCCATCAGAAACCAACAGCTGAAATGCCACAGTTTGGAACAAGAGACTATTTTTATCCACAAAGACATAGATGTAGTTATAAGAATCATACCCTGAACCAACTAAAACTTCAGAATTCCCAAAGTCTTCCATGAATACGTGCATCACTGCAACATCATAAATTTTGTATTTTGTTGGACCACAGTGTTTTCCCTTATTTTTACTTTCCAGAGGAATCAACTCAGTGATAGTTCCACGGCACCACATTCCATTTTCTTTACTGTTGATAAAGATCCTTGCACCTAAATAAAGATTAAAAAAACACTACAATTTTAAACCAACTAAATCCATGACTTAAATATCTTAGTTTAGAAGCGATTGTCATTACATTTTAGTATATTCCTCCATGGTTTACATTTTACCATGTAGCTAGTTCAGGCCTTATCAGTGCTGAGCAGAGTGGAAGAATTACTTTTCATGTCTTGCTTACAACACTCCTGCTAATATATCTCAGAGGAATATTCCCTTTTTTTCAGCCATAGTATTTAATTGTTGGTTCATTTAATCCGGGATCCACTATAACCATCGGATTCTTTTCTGCAGTGATTGCTTAGAAAGGAGTCTCTCTCATTTTGTATTTCTAGTTTCCCTTTTATATCTATCAGGGATCATAACAAAACATGGAAAATGGAGGTTACTTACCTATAACTGGAGGTTCTTCAAGATGTGTCGTCCATTCTCTGTATTCCATGCATGGATACACGTGTTCCCTGTGCCTGAGATAGGAAATTTGTAGCAAGCAGTATCCACTAGTCTGTGCCTGCACAGTTTTTTTGCGCATGCGGATAACAGAGTACAATGGGCAGTGTGGACTAACATCTCTCCTGTAACATCCAGGTAGAGAAACACCTCCACTGAGCTAGGTAGCATTTTCTGGTGGAGACATTTCTGCTGTGGTTGAGAATATTTTGAACAGCCTCTCAACATGAGTGCTCCAGGTCTGAGTTCTATCCAAATACCAGGCTGTAAGATGAAGGGGGTCTAGGTTGGAATGTCTGATTTTGCAGTTAACTCAGGAGAACGTCTCTGGGAAGGAGGACGGACTGACATTTAGAGGGGGTCCAGAAATTAGAACTGTTTAGGTCAATTGGGTGTAATGAGAGTGACCTGGGCCCTGTCCTGATGAATCTTCTGAAAAACTTGAGGTAATAGGGGAATGGGAGGAAAGGCATACCTCACATGGTCCATCGAGGGAAGCAGAAGGGCATCGCCACTGGAGCCCTGACCTAATGATGCTCTGGAGCAGTACAGATTTAACTTCTTGTTTGTCTCTGAGGCAAAGAGATCCCAAGATGGCTTTCCCCACGGAGCCAAGATGTCGTTCAGAGAGAGTTGTATATCTTTCACTTGTAGTCTCTGGAGAAGTACTTGCTAAGACTGCCCGCTAGAGAGTTCTGCCCACCTGTTAGGTATGTTGCTGAGAGCATGATGTGGTTTCTGAAGCAAGAATCCCATAAAATTGACTGCCTATACCTCGAGGGGAAGATGAACTCGATTCTGCAGCCACAGTGGATTATTTCTAGTACCCACTTGTCTGCTATTGCCCTTCAGTTGTGGGCGAAGTGGACATCAAAAGTTTGGGGGCAGTAGGAGACAGCATCAATAGAGGTAAGGTGGTTTGACAGTCCCATCAAAAGAAATCCCTGGATGGTGAGTGGGGTGGCAGCGGCGGATGAGGTAGAAGAAGTCACATACCTTAGTCTTTGTATCCGCTGGCACTTGCATTGCAGTTCATAAGAGCACTAGTGGTAAAACAGCTGAGGGAGAGATATGGGCCTATACACCTACTTGTGGTGATTTCTCTTTGGGGCTGGTTGTCCTGAAGTCCTTAAGCAAGTGTAGCAACCTGTCAATCTTTTCATTGAACTGACTGAACTCGTTCACAGACAGATCCTCAATGGTATTTTGTATCATTCTGGGGAACCCTGCAGCACGAAGCTAGGACTCTTTCATCATGATGAAAGCTTGGCAATAGTGCCAGATGCAGTGTCAGCTGTGTCCACTACTGCTTGGAGTGGAGTCTTAGCCCCCAATTTGCCTTCATTGACGAGGGCTGGGAATTGAGCCCAGTCCTCCTGGGAAAGTTTATCCCTGAATTCCACAAATTTGGAATGGTTTGTGAAACTGAATTTTGCTAAAGATCTGGTAGTTAGCAAATTGAAATTGGAAACTAGCTGAAAAATATACCTTCCTCCCCATAAGGTCAAGGCATTTGGTGCCCTTGTCAGATGGAGTTGTTTTAGGGTATTGAAGCCTGAATCGTTCTGCGGCTGCCCACACTACCAGGGAGTTGGGTCCTGGGTGGATAAAAAATTAAATCTGACCCTTTAGCCAGTACAAAATAAAGTTTTTCAGTTGTTTAAGGGTACAGGCACAGGAAATAGGGATATGCCACACTGTCCTGGCAGGCTCCAAAATGGCCTCCTTAATTGGAAGGGCCACCCCACTGGGTCCAGAAGGTTGCAAGATGTCCAGTGATGGGTCTCCTGGACCTCCTCTACTGGAATCTGGAGCTAAGACGTCACTCTCTCCAGATGCTCCTGATAACGCCTGTGGTCATCAGACAGGGAAGGTGAAGAAGGAGCAACTGCCTCATCTGGTAAGGAGAATGAGACAGCAGTTAGGACTATCAGATCCAGATCAACTACTACTTCTGCCCCATATTCTGACAAAACCAGCTGCTGGCTAGGAGATAGCAGGTACAGTTTGTGTATAAATGTGGGGTGCTTAGTATAGGTATCCCAAGAATGCCAGTAACACCAGCAGAAAGAGTCAACCAGTCAGGGGGACCCCAGGGCACTGGGTATATGGATAGTTATATTTGGGTAGATAGAACCCAGGTCTTCTATACTTCTAGAGCAGTGGTGGGCAGCACATGGACCGTCAGGGTAATCCGCTGGCAGGCCACCAGACAATGGGTTTACATTTGCATGGCTGCCCGCAGCTCCCAGTGGCTGCAGTTCGCCGTTCCAGGCCAATGGAAGCTGCAGGAAGTGGCGCGGGCCGCAGGGACGTGCTGGCTGCCACTTCCCACAGCTCCCATTGGCTGGGAACGGCGAACCGTGGCCACTGGGAGCTGCGTGCAGCCATGCAAATGTAAACAAACGATCCGCGTGCGGCCCGCGGGTTGCCCACCAGTGTTCTAGAGTCTGTCTGGACTAACTCACACACATTGAGACAATGGTTTGTCTGGAACTTCCAACTCAGCCAATGAGAAGGCAGGTTCTTGCTCAAATGCAGAGCCATCGGTACTGTCAGATGGATGCTCCTGATCACAGAAGGTATAGGGGAAAAGTCACGTCCTCTTACGGGAGATTCATCCTCCAGTGTCTGGATATCTCTGAATAAGGATGGACTTGAAAGAAGTAAGAATTGAAGACAGGGATATGTGAAGATGTCTTTTGGGGAGATGAAGGTTTTGGACCTTCCCAGAGCACAGCAGTGTTCCTCTAGTTGGGACTGTTGGATCTAATGGTCCCTTCCAGGAGCCATCCAGTACTGATGCAGTGTTAAGCCTGGACTTCTTAGACTGTGCTGGTGGGTTCTGATCCTTTGTTTTAAGCATCGGCACCAGAGTCAGTACTGGTGGAGCCGTACATCTTTGAACCATGCTCTCACGTTGATGAGATTTAAGCGAGACTAAATTCTTAGGACCTGCATGCAAAGACTCACCCAACTTGGGCGGAGTCCGGGATGAATCCTTTCTTTTGGAGGCAGATTTTGAAGACCACAACGACACCATGTGCTTGTGAGAGTGCCCTTTGCTCTTATGAGAAGCCCTGGGAAGCAGTTCTTTGGGCTTAGCAACCAAAACCTCGGCTCCTGAGTTCCTGTTTGGATGGGAGCCATCGACTGAGTCCAGTGTACGGGGGGCTCTCCCCAGCTCGAATCTGACTGTGGTCTCATGGCCCTCTCTGTGAGATGCTTCTTTAGTTGAAGCTCTTATCCCTCATGTGTTCAGGGAGGAAAGAGTGACAGATGCTACACTTAGCAGATTTGTGAGCCTTGCCGAGGCAGTAAAAGCAGCATTGGTGTTTGTCGCTCACTGAGAAGGAGTGGGGCCAGGATATGCAATTCTTAAACCCTGGGTATAGTCCTTGTCCACAGGGAAAATTCCCTGAGACGGGGGGAACTAGACTATGCAAACTATATCAAAGACTAAAAAAATACCATACTAAGAACTATTTACAATTTATTAACAGGTTGCTAAAGAAGCATGAAGGTATCTATGAACACAGAAGATTCTGATTCAGGCCATGTGGCAGTAATAAGGTGCCCTCGGTTAGCACCACGAAGAAAAAAACCTGTGCAGGCATGGACCAATGGACACACCTTGTTACAAATCTCCAATCTCAGGAGCATGGAGCGTATGTGTACCCGTGTGTGGAATACACATAGAGACCATCACTTGAAAAAGAATCTGAATTAGGTTGCAAACAAACAAGTTTCTTTTTACAAAGTTAAAGTCCAGATAAAACCCAACAACTATACTGTTTCCTTTATAAAAATTCTACAGCTTTAAAAACCCAAACTTTAGAATCTCTGGAAATTAGCAGTTAAGAGATCCAATATGTTCTTCACTGCCACATAATCCTTCACTCAGTAATTGAACCAGCCTTCACATCAGCCACCAAACTTAACTTTGTTTTTGCAAATTTTAGGAAGCAAAATACTGAATTCCTAGATTATAAAATCCCAGTTACTAGTCAATTTTATTATCTATTCAATTCTGGTTCTTATACTGCGCTCATCACCATTCAATAAAAGAACTCTCCTGAAGTGCATTAAGTGATGTGACCAACATCTATCACATGTGGACAAGGTATATATCTAGTAATAGGTTGTTATTTTGACTGCTGCAACAGTTCCAGACTCAGGTAACCATAAGAAAGGAAGGTTGCTCCCATGAGAGTACACGTTGGTTTATACACTAAAATGAATGAATCAGGCCCAATCTATTTTCAGTCAATATATTAAAAAATAAAGTCACACCAGTTAATGGCTATATTCAGATGCTAAATCAATAGCCAGTGACCTAAAAGTGTCAGGATTTTCAGGTGTGCAAAGCACGCAACTCCTGCTCAAGTGAAGAGAAGTGTGGGTGCTCCAAACCTTCTGAAGATCAGGCCACTATCATTTAGGTGACTTAATATATATCTGAGTGCTTAACTTTATATAACAGGTGAAAAACGTGTTCTGTTTCTCTCACAGCTCAATAGTGACTCTCCAGAGGAACACTCACTCCAGAATGTTACAGGATATTTTACTAGCTGAACATATTCTACTAATAGAGAATAAAAATTGTAAAACTGTAAACAGATATTGTAATATGGAATTTTAAATTAACTAAAGTATTTGAAAATTATTTGAGTTACCTAGTTCCAAAATGTCTGAAGGACTAAGGTATGAACTCTTACTACTACAAAAGTGACTCATCTTTTTTTCCAAAAAAATTGCTGTTTTCCTCTGTGAATATCTCCGAATATAGAAATGGCATGGGTTTATTACGTGGCTGACAAAAACTAATTCTGGAGAACCTGTGTAGAACAGTTCAGAAAACAGTACACATCAAACATCTATTGATATCCCACTGATGCACATAAAACATCCACACCTAGGCAAATTTTATTGTTGTATTGCATACTGATCAGGCACAATGACACTTTTCAACAGTACAAGTTTTTAAAGTTATCAGCAGATAGTATGAAAGAGTGGTAAGCTAACTACTATGATCACCCCCTTGATGATGTGCTCTTCTAAACAGTGCTCTGAAGAAACATATCTGAGTTAGTCATGAAGACAAACTACATACGTCTATAAACAGGGTTTGAAAGACTTACCTGACATCTATTAGCCTGAGGACTAAACCTACTACAAAGAGTGAAAAATAATTGTTCCACCGTGCCACCTTCTATAAAATAGTTGTAGTATTCTGTAGAATATTTCATTGTAATAGACTGTCAAAAATGTTTTAATATGTTTATTATAACTTATTACTGTTTCTCTTGCCTTTGCTATATCTTGTTTTCCCTCTTGGATCATAGTACATCTTTTCCTGTCATTATTTTCTGTGTGTTTCCTCTTTTCACCCCTCTTTCACACTTGGATTCCATTTATCTTTTTTTCCCTAAACTGTTCTCTACTTTTCCCCCTATATTTTCTCTTTCTAGGATTTATTTATTACTAGTACTGTGCTAACATGTACGGGCTCCAATCACGAATCAGGGCTCCGCTGTGCTAGGTGCTGTATAAAACACATAAAAAGGTCCCTGCACCAAAGAATTTACAATCTAAATTACTTCTTTCCTCAAAATCTCTGTCATATCAATTCACACTCATCCACTCACATCTGCTTGCTCAAACTGAGCTAGATACCTGATTTTAAATCAGAGATAGATACTCGCTTTAAAAAAAATTCAAACAGAGGCCTGAACTAAGAAGAGGGGCCTCACTGTCCAAGGGCAACCCTGATACAAGGAGCCAAATACCCTACAAGCTACTGAGAAAGTGGAGAGCACTGGAATCTCTAGCAGTGTGATATCCTTGGACATTTTCTGTAGCTTCCATTTGGGTGGTGTCTGATAAATATTAAGCCTTCTAACTAATAATTCTAATGCCTTCCTTTACTGCTGCTCCAGCTTTGGAAACAGCAGCTTAGTGAAGATGATCTGATTCTTGTTACTGTTGCCTACAAATTTCGCATTAGCAGGGGAAACCAAAACAACTCTGGTCCACTTTCACTCTGCTGCAGCTTGAGAAAGCTATAAACAAACAGCCAAAGCACTGGAACTATACACAAAGTTAGCACACACCATTCGCTTTTGAAAAATCAACTTACCCTAGGTGATTAGGAAGGTTGACAGCATTTAAAAAGGTTAACATTTCATACTCTGCCTATACATGATTATGCTTAAGTACAGTCCTTTTCATAGGTGCTAGAGCCAGTCCGATGGATACCACTAAGGGAAAAATCTCTGGCAACGGTGAACGCAGTATGCACACATCTAACGTAGACTAGACACGAGCAAGCACTCGAAGAACCACAATTTAAGTAAACCAAGACAGCAGTGACTTGTTTGTGCAACCGGTTAGAAAGTGATTTGCCTTTTAAGTACATTGTTAATTTATAAAATATTATTCTGTACACAAACTACACACAAATTTTTAGTCTAAAAGATTGTGAACTAGAATGGACAAGGATTCTTACATTGGGAAAAGAACAGCGGTCCTGTTCATCCTCTTCTCTCAATGGGTTGAAATAGATTGCTTGCTTAAAACCCTGAAAAATCATTATTCAGACTTCAGAGAATGAGATTTTTGGAAAACGAAATAAAGAACACACCCCTAAAAATCACAATCTCATTTTTCCAACATTAGGATCTTTGTCCATTCCAGTTTATCAACAAACATCAAGAATACTGATTAAATATGACATATACTTTAAAGAATATCAAGGAAACAGTTTACCAGAGGAGAGACACTTACCTGCGCTTTGTCCAAAAGGTATAACCTTTTTCTGGGAAAGATTTTTCCTATGTGTATCTTTAAGATATTCTGTGGAATGTGCTTTTAAAAAAAAAGAGTTTAATATAATTAGATATAACTGATGGAGATAGTGGAATAATTACTAGCTAAGAATGCACTAGTCTGAATGTGCAAGGATACCGTATAACACCACAGGATCAGGACGACTGGTTACAGAAACTTTTTTGTCAAAGCTGCTATATTTGTTGAAGATGTTATTTTAGACATCTGAATTCATTATGAAGTTTATACCACTTAGGTTTGGTATCATACATCCATGTTCTGGAGTCATACAGTTATCAGATATAACCACCACCATCCCCGTGAGGTACATTATTGCTCACATAATTATTCTCAGACTAAGCTATTTGGGCACAAGACACTTTGCTGCTGGGTCCATGAGACTGCAATTGGATTCCAAAGACATGGCAAAAGCATCTCTCGGTAAAGTGTACTTACCGACATCTTCCACTATCAAATTATTTCATAAATAAAGACATATGTAATTGTTTAGTGGTGACAATTACTCTGATGTATGGAGTAAACAGTACACTAACTCTGACCTTAGGAAGACAAGCAGTTGTGAGTTAAAAGGCTTGAGCACCCGATCAAAGGAAGGGATTGCAATCCCCTTTCCAAAAGGGGTTGTAAATAAAATGGGTGCAATCAGTGTGAGCACAGGAACAGCGAAAATATTTACAGGGTGCAAAGGTTAATTATGTTGTGGTAGCAGCTTAAGTGAAATATGCTGCAGGATATCCAACAGTTATAAAAAAAAATCAAAGAAAAATCAACGACCATCTTTTCCATATCTTCCTGTTCAGCTTTAGAATATGGAAACTTGAGAGAAGGCAAGAGGAAGAATAAGAATCTGAAAATAACTAGACAGCTTCAGGAATTGTGCCAAAGTAGGAAAATCTGTCCTACACATTTTAGTGCAGAACAGTTAACAGAAACCTGGAACCAGCAGCAGGAGGCTTTCAACAAGCCAACATATGGTTCACATAGGAAAAGATTGTTAGCTACTTGTTGTTCTTCGAGATTTGGGTGCAGACACGTACGCCACTAAGGGGTGTGTGTGTGTCCAGTGCAGCAAAGAACTTTGCCTTCCAAGACCAGTAGGGATGGTGCTCACACCCTCTGGCCCATATCCCTTCCACATGACAATTTAAGAGCAGCAACACCCGATTCCCCTCTGTCGGAGAATCTGCTTCCACACCTCAGTTCCTTCTCATGAAAGGTCAATATTTGAGACTCTGATGGAGAGGGGATGGAAGGCCATGGAATAACAAGTCTGCAGCCACATCTCAAAGGAACAGTTATAGTACAGGTAGGTAACTTTTTTCTTTGACAGGTTTCAGAGTGGTAGCCGTGTTAGTCTGTATCAGCAAAAACAACGAGTCGTCCTTGTGGCACCTTAGAGGCTAACAAATTTATTTGGGCATAAGCTTTTGTGGGCTAAAACCCACTTCATCAGATGCACGGAGTGAAAAATACAGTAAGCAGGTATATATATACACAGCACATGAAAAGATGGGCGTTGCCTTACCAAGTAGGGGGTCAGTGCTAATGAGGCCAATTCAATTAGGGTAGATGTGGCCCATTCCCAACAGATGACAAGGGGTAAATATCGGAGGGAAAATTACTGACCCCTCCACTTGGTAAGGCAACTCCCATCTTTTCATGTGCTGTATATATATATATATATATATATATACCTGCTTACTGTATTTTTCACTCCATGCATCTGATGAAGTGGGTTTTAGCCCACAAAAGATTATGCCCAAATAAGTTTGTTAGTCTCAAGTGCCACAAAGACTCCTCGTTGTTTTTTCTTTGACTGGTTGCAAATGTGTATTCTACTCAGGTGACTCACAAGCCATAGGAGGTAGGGTTTGGAATCTACTTAAAGAACGACTGCAGAACCACCTTCCCTTCCCATAGTTTGCATCTGATCTAGACTCAGCCATAATAGCATAGTACTTAGTAGAAGTATATAGAGAAGACCATGTAGCAACCCTGCAAATATCCAATATTGAAACAACACCGAGGAATGTGATCGACGTTGCTTGGGTTCTCGTCAAATGATCCCAAAGCCTCTGTGGAGGAGTGATATGAGCTAATCCATGAGCGGCATAATGCAGACAGTTATCCAACTGGAAATAGTGTATGAGAGACTGCCCGACCCTCCAGGCAATCTGCACAGGAAACAAAAAGTCAATGTGATGAAACACAATGGTTCAGTCCTCACCAAATAAAACACCACGCATTGTCTCACATCCAACGTATGAAGGTGCTGCTCATCTGTGCTTGAATGCAGCTTAAGAATAACAGACCAGTATGTATATGGTTAAGGTGGTTTAGCAGTTCTACATTCGACAAAAATTGTGTATGCAGCCTTAGGGTCACTTTGTCTTTGAAAATTGCATATATGGGGGATTTGCCATTAAGGCTTGCAGCTCATTTATTCTCCTCGCAAATGTTATAGCAACAAGAAAGGCCATCTTTTCGCTCAGATGAGACAGAGAACAGGTTGTCAGGGGCTCAGAGATCCCATAAGGGTAGCCAGCACAGTGCTCAAGTCCCACAAAGTAACCACCTCTTTCAACCAGCCCAGAAGAGGACAAAGGCACAACCTTGCATGGTGGAATATGTAAGTGCATGTGGCCACATGACCTAACAATTTCAGGTATATACAGATTATAGTTGAAAGATGAGAGCATAAGGACAGGCACAGATGATGGATTGCTTAAAATTGCTCATTCGGCAGAAACACCCTTGAACTCGCAGTCTAGTAGGGTCCCACTGCACTCCATTTTTTGAGTTGGTATTAATGCTGACTTTCCCTTATTTAAAATCAGGCCCAGACAATCAAAGAAACAATGTGATTTGGACACAACAGAAGATTTGTTCTCTGGACCTGCTCCTCACTAACCCAATCATCCAGCTATGGACACAAATTCCCTGAGATTCGGTGTCACTACAGTCATGCATTTGGTAAACACGCATGAAGCCAAAGAGAAGCCACAAGGGAACACTGTGCACTGATTATGCTGACATGCCACACAAATCTCAGAAACCTCCAGTGGCTCAGGAAAATCACCGCTTGAAAGTAAGTGTCCCTGAAGATGGAGGGCAGCAAGCTAGTCATGATTCAAAGCAGAGAGAACAGTAGCCAGGGTAACCATGCAGAAACTTGTGTATTTGATGTACTTGTTGAGACTGCAGAGATCAAGGATAGGTCTCACCGCATCCTAGGACTTGGGGGTTCAGGAAATACCAGGAGTAGAATCCCTTCCCCTGATTCTGCAGGGGAACCTCCTCTATAGCTGCCAAAGCACACAGCGTGTGAACCTACTGAAGGAGCGGTACCTCATGAAAGGAATCCCTGAAAAGGGACAGGGTTGGAAGGTGGCATGGGGGAAAATGGACAGAAATTGGATGGCTTAACCCGCTCCCACAGTGCTTAGCACCCAATTTGTCCACGGTTATTGTTTCCCAAGCACTGAGAAGCAAGACAAGCCCATCTCCAAACTCTGGAGATGGAGTCAGGAACTCCATGACTGGAATGCTGCTCTCAATACGCAAGTCAAAATGACTGCATGCTCGAAGCTGGCAGAGGACGGGCTGGCTGGTTAATATTGGACTGAGAAGGCCCCCTCCTCTGTGACTTATTTCCTTTCCTGTAGACGTCTTGCTGCCTAGCGCGGCAGGATGACTGCTGGAAGCATCACTGCAGGCAGTATTGCTGCTTTTGTTGACGACCTCCATAATGACATCTCTTTATGGCTGGGGAATAAACTCCCAGTGAACGCAATCTACCATGGGAGTCCTTAAAAGAATGTAGTGTTTTCTCAGGCTTTCCCAGAAAATAAAACCCATCCATCCAAAGGTAAATCCTTTATGCTCTGTTGAACTTCAGGGGTTATGCCGAAGTTCTGCTGCCACAAGGCTGCAGTTACAATTGATGCCACAATACTGGGAGAATTATCTGCCATGCCGAGTGCTGACTGCAACGATGTCTTGGCCACTACATGGCCTTCCACTAGAACACCCTTAAACTCTTCCCTGGAGGATTCTGACAAGTTGTCAGTAAATCTGGACATAGCTTCCCATTTAAAGTGATATTTAGACAACAGTGCCTGCTGATTCACAATGCGCATTTGTAACAAGGTTGAATAATTTTTTTCTCCCCATCAAATCTAGCCTCGTATACTCTGTCCTTAAGCATGGACTTGTATCTCCCCTGCCATAATCTGACATTTTCTAACACCATACCTAGAGAATTAGAGATTGGATGTATGTAGAGGCACTCGAAACCCTGCACAGAGACATAATACGGTCTATTAGTACACTTTGCTGTGGATGGTTAAGAAGCTGGCGTATGCCACTAAGTTTTTGTAAGTTTCAAAAGCACTTCTTTTATAGGGACAGCTACTCTCACTGGGGCTGACAGCTGGAGGATGTCCACCAATGTATGGGTATTCTCCTGAACAAACTCAGCCTAAACGTCCAAGGCTGTAGCCAGCCATCTCAGGAGATCCTGATAAGACTTAAAATTCTTAAGCACAGGAGAAGAGAAATCTGGCACCACAGAATCATCCAGTGAGGAGGAAGAGGAAGGGAGCAGGGCCAATGGAGCCTCTTGCGGGAACACTTGCCCCTGCAAGCACAGTTCAGGCTGAACTATTTCAGAGACAGCAACCCCAGTCTCTTTCTGCAACGTAGGTGGCTCAAGAGGGGACACTACAGACAGGATTGGAGACTTTGCCCTGGACTGAGGACCAGGACCTTGCCTATCAAAGGATGTCCCAAGGATTCCAAGGAGGCCACAGAGGACAAGGTTAGGGCAACTGTGGTCAGTACACACTCCTACGCCTACTGCAGGAGTGGTGCCAATCTTGGTACCAATGGCGATCCACAGGAGTGCTCAAACTTTTGGGAGCTGTGCCCAAAAGCAACGGTGAGGGAGAAAATGTCTTCAATCTCACTGAACCCTGGATGTCGTCCGATGGCAACGCAGAAGCCACCCCACATGGAGCAAGCAAACAACCAGCCTCATCTGAATGCCAATATGCATGTCACATCAGTAGCAAGGATGGTAGAGTAGTAGACACCTTGAATACCAGAAGGGGAATCGCACTCCCAGTAGGCATCAAAACAGATATAGGTACCAAAGCTGGGCCTGGAACTGATCCTGCAGATGTGTCATCATTGGTGACGAAGACAGTATCTGCGCCAACGGGCCCCTCAGTACTAAGGGGGAAGCAGACCTCAAGTCGGCACTCTGAGTATTGGGCAGTGCGGACAATGGTGCTGATGACAGAGACAACTCTGCAACTAGATAAGGTAGCAACAAGGACACAGCAGAAGCAGCCATGGCAACTGAATGGCCCTGAATTATTGGAGAATCAGGAATGGAGAGGCAGAGAAGGTCCGATGCTGCCTGGCAGGCCAATGGCATAGACAGTCAGTGGCGACACCAATGCTGTCAGTACCAGACTCAATGGACATCCCATAGATGGTATTGGAATTGATGGTACGGGGTCCAAATAATGTCAACTCGGGACCAGAGAGTGGTTAGATGGCCTAGCTCTATCTTGTGTGCCCGAGTAATCACGGTACTAGTCTGCACTCCTCTTAGAAAAAGGAGGAGGACTCTCTCAGAGCCATGGAATAGCTCTGGTCCATCTTCTGAGACCTTTTCCTCATAGGACCAAAAGAAGAATAATCCCTCTTCCTCCTAAGAGAGAAATTCAACTTTGGGCCTCGAACAACATTTCATGCCAGCTCAGAAGATCTCTCTGGGACCAGATGATCTGTGGAGGTCCCCGGTGCTGAACCAGGTCTCATAGCATGCTCCATAAGGTGCAAATCTCTTGCCACCTGCGTTCTCTTTTTGAACAACTTACAGATAGAGAACCTTTCCTTAATATGCCCCTCCTCCAGGCACAATAAGCTCCAAATATGGGGGTCACTATTAGAGATAGGCACCCCACATAACAGGCAGTGTTTAAAACCTGGTGAAGGCATCCCAATCTACTTAACTACTAACTAAACCTAAAGGCACTACTAGAACTAACTGCTTACTAACTATTTACAGCAAAATCCCAGAACACCATCACACAGAAAGCGTGCAGTGAAATACCACGCAGAAAGCTCCGACTCAAGCCATGGGCTCTGAGAAGGAACTGAGGGGTGTTGGGGATGGTACTGCCCTTAAATAACCATGGGAGGAGCTATGGACCAGAGGACTCGAGCGCCACCCCTACAAATACCGTGAGGCAAAGTTCCCTGGCTTCAATGCACAGAGCATGTGCACACTTAAGTGGGATACACATCTGCAATCAATCACCTGAGAGACTTAAATCGGTTACTGGTTAAAGCGAGACACTGGCCTGTATGAAGGCCCAGAATAAACCTGGGGGAAAAGGCCAGGAGGACGAATCTCCAAAAACCAATGACCCAGACTCTAAAAGGAGATGACTCAAGTGGTCAATGGAAACTATCAAGACCAGGAACCCATACTGATCAGAACCTTGAATGGAAAAATTTCAGCTACAGAAAAAGCAACAACAAAATATGAAGCAAACGGAGTGCTAAAAGGGCTAGTCTTGATAAATACACTAGTTTAAAAGATATTATAGTCATATGTTCAAATTAACAAATATTAAGCAACTCACTTTCCTGGTCATCTTCCATGATTTCTTCAATTATGACATCAGGACCAGACATCGTTTGGGGTAAAGTCAGAATACTTTTTTGAGAGGGTGTTGTAATTAATTGGTAAAGCTGGACATTTTTCACTTCTGTATGCACATCAAGTTCTTGCTGTATAAGAGTCTCTGCTTCATTACCTCTTACAAGTGTTGTAAATTTATTCTTTTCTACCGACAAATAAGTGTCACAGTTTGATACTTCTCCCTGATTACTGACCATGAGAATGCTTTGTCCATCATCTCCAGGGCAACATCTATTTGGAGAAATATATTAACTTATTCAGATTTCATTTCACAGAAGGGTACCGTAAAGCAGAATTTTTATTTTAAACAATCACGATTCCATGATAAAATACCGGGACTTAGTCTCAAGAACCAAAAATTTTTTTTATTTAAACAAAAACATAAAAAGCAATCTTCCAAAAGTTCAAGATATCCTTAACATCCATTAAAGGTTCAAATCAACTTAAAGAAATGGAGCAGTAACTTTCTTAAGACAAAAACAGGGAGGAAATCCTCCTCATGCCAACCACTGATCCCAAACAAACAAATCCCTAATATGCTCAACACAGTCTTACTCCCCCAAAAACTGTGAAAGATAGATCTAGGCTTTATGTAGCAGAATGCCACCAAGATCAATAGCTCTTCAGACCGGAACAGACCCTAAAATCTCTACCCCCTGCAGAAGATCCCTGCTATCCTCAGAAAGGTAAGTTATACTTATTTTTCCTCACTGTTGAATCTAGCAGTGAAGAGTTTATGTTCACAATGTTCTTTCCTAAAATGCTCAGAATAATAGTAATATAAAGGCTTGGAAAGATTCTATTTTTATGGTTAAATGTGGCAAATGTCAATTTCACCATACACACAAACCTAGGAAAAAATATTTCCATTGATAATAATTGAAATTTACAATGCTGCTTGAGAACTTATTGGAGTTTTATTTAAGAATATTTACTTTGTATATTTTGACATGTGATGTCAATTTGTGTTTTAACAATCATGAAGCTTTAAACTTTTTAAAATCTCAGTGTTTACTGTCATTAAATTGTTTGACCCGTCCCTATTTCTGACATACCCTTGTAATTTCCTGTAACTGTGGAAAATTTACATTAATAAAAAAATCTAAAACAATGCTTAAAAATAAGTATTGATATTACCCGTCAAAACTATAAATCTAATTCTGCCAAACCTAGTAATACATACACCTCTACCCCGATATAATGCTGTCCTCAGGAGCCAAAAAATCTTACCGCGTTATAGGTGAAACCGCATTATATCGAACTTGCTTTGATCGGCCGGAGTGCGCAGCCCCGTCCCCCCCGGAGCACTGCTTTACCGTGTTATATCCGAATTTGTGTTATATCGGGTCGCGTTATATCAGGGTAGAGGTGTATTAAACACATGGAAGAAAAATATTAGATTATTTAGTCCAACTCTACATCAGTAGAAGATTTTTCCTAGAACATATATTAGAGAGGTCTGCCCAATCTAGTTATAAATATCTTAGAAATAGGGTTGCTACCATTTTCCTTAAGAGATTATTCTTCATTCTGCCTTGTCTCCACTAGGACTTTGTGCCAATTCCTGCAATCAATGGCCCATATAATTGCACCGCATAGAAGTATGGAAAAGGAAAACCACATTTTACACATAAGCACATTATCTTGATTTCAAGCAGAAGTAAAGTTTCACCTGTGCAAATTGTAGTTTT
Organism: Terrapene triunguis; assembly: GCF_002925995.2. Taxonomy (NCBI): domain Eukaryota; kingdom Metazoa; phylum Chordata; order Testudines; family Emydidae; genus Terrapene; species Terrapene triunguis. The sequence goes on along the minus strand of NW_020664489.1, from coordinate 5,703,720 downwards.
CATGGTTTATACTTGGTGTCTGCACTAGTTATGTATCAAAGCTGGCTGGAATAGAGCCAAATTCCCAGTATAGGTAAGACCTAATACTCCTGGGATAACTGGGCAGGACAAGGGACCTGACTGATGGAATTTTCCCAACATTCAAACATTTTTCTTTTCTTTAGTTCATCCATTTATTCCTGCTGTGATACCTAAATCATTCTTCCTTCTTCTACATGCTGTTTACACCCTTCAAACATTTTCTCCTCATCCACTTTCACACCAACACACATGCTCAACCTATACTAGTACACATTTGATTCTTTTTAATATTTCCTCAAAAGCTAATTCCTTCCTTAATCACTGTTGCTTTTCTTTGAACTCCCTCCATCATCTTTCTGGTGTTGAGGTGCCAGGAACAAAACCCACTCACCTCAACAAGTGGAAAACTTGATGGGACAGGCAGTAACTGGGACAGCCCAAGTAGAAAGAGGAAGTAGAGCACTCACTGGGGTCACAAGGGTGGCCACTCCACCTATGAATGCTTTATCCACTCACTGGCCAGCTGGGGGGGGAAGAGAGCTAATTGGTCCCTCACTCTCCTCCTTCACAAATTTAACCCCTAGCCCAGGATACATGGAGCCTTTTTTTTTGCTCTATTTCAGCAGCCCTACTCCCTCTCCCTGTAACAGTAGTTTCATAGCTGTGTCTTGCAGAAGCTGCAGGTCTGACCAATCACCTATTTTGCGGTCAAGAAATAATTTTTCTTTCCATTGGGGCCATATTAGCATAGGCCTGATGGGTTTTCCCCCTGCTTTGAAGCATCTTGGAGGCACAATTAGGTTAAACAGGAATAGGATTTCATAATCTGTGGTAGTATTTAGTAGGAATGTTAATTTTGTCACAACTTGTGGCTGGATTCTATTGCAATTAAAAAGAATGGTTCCCACAAAGCCTGGGATTTTGCTGATGGGTCTTGTGCTTGTGGGGGGTAGGGACGAGGTCCTTACCTTTTAGTACCCTGTCCTCCTCCTATGGGTGGGGGAGTAGTAGGATTCAGATGAGCAAACTGAGTCTGAATCCTACTACTGATTTAGTTGGTGTTGGTCCTGCTTTGAGCAGGGGGTTGTCCACGCAGAATTTCCTTCCCCGCCCCAACAAGAAATGGGCTGCAGTGCTGCTAGCTGCTACTAGAGGCCACTGGACCTAACAGAACCCAGCTCGCACATAGAAGACGCTGCTGGGGGGAGGGAGAGGGAGCTAGAAGGTTCCTGGCAGCAGCAGTTCCCAGCATGCCTTGAGGGAAGGAGAGGGCGGCATGCAAGAAACTCCATCCAAGCCTGGGACCGAGCATCAGGCTGTTTCTCATTCTGGATCCCTGGGCTTTGGGGGGGGGGTGTCTGGGCTAGGGGGCCATGGTTGGGCTCTGGGGGGGGACTGTGGATATCTGTGCAAGGGACCTGGTGGCTGAGTCTGGGGGGGAAAGGGGTGCGGGTGTATTGGCTGGGGGTGGTGGTGGCTGGGCTCTGGGTGTCTGGCTCCCCGGCTAGGCTCTGGGGGCAGAGAAACAGGAACTGGGTTGTCATAGGGGTTTATTTAACTCTCTACTCCTGGGGAAAATTTTGTGTAGGTCTGTAACAATACAGACACACTTGCTGACAGGTATTTTGAAATAAATTACCAAAATATTTGAAACTGGCATGATTATGTGGTGTTATTTTGACAAATAAAATATGCAGAATTTTAAAATACTGTGCACAGAATTTTTATTTTTTTGGTGCAGAATGCCCCCAGAGTAAAGCCATATATACTTTGCTATATACATTCATTCTCCATGTCTATTAACATCACTACTCTTCAAGTTTCTATCTCCAAGCATATCAGGGTTTTTCCTTGGTGTATTGAATTTTTCCAGGTTGAATCTAAGTTTGTTTTCCCTACCTATGGGCATAATATGCCATCAGTTTTTAAACAAAACTATTCACTGATTTCAATGGATAGTTTGGTACGATGATATGGCCTTACATTCCTAGCCTCTCTAGGTCCCTCTGTAGAGTTTCTCTCTCTCCTCACTGGAGTTTGCAACATTTCCCAAATATTATCTACATGTTAGAATGCTCTATGCCCCCTTTTTCAGACTATTAATGTAGGCAGTGATGATCCGAATACTGGCACCTGTGGCACTCCACTACAAACAGTCCATCAATTTGATATACTATAAATCATCATAATTTACAGTCATTTATCAAAACCTGTTTGAGCAAGTGAAAGCGAAGAGGCACAATGAAATAGAAACAGTAGCTGTTTTCCAATAAGAAAATGTGTCATTTATGTTTAATCTATATTGGTTTTTCTGTTACCTCATAATCAGAGTTTATCCTCAAAAGTTGTATTACTGAATATTTTAGTATTTGCTATTAACTTTGAGTAAATGTAAACCCATTTGTAGAGTAATTTTCATTTATTGGAAGTACTGACATCCCAATTATTCTACCACTTTCTGTCACTTGAGGTTGGTATATTGTTAAGCATAAAGAAATCCCAATGGTAAAGGCACCGTATACCAATATACCCAATGGTACTCAATCCTCCAATAAGTAGTTTTAACCTATACTGAAGTCCTGTTTCTTATCTGAATCAAACAAGACAGACTGAAATATTGACTTTAAGATCTCTTGCTACAACTGTACATTCTAGTTTTAAAATCAGTAAGCATACACGTAGACCTTTCGCTATAGGTGTTTGTAAATTGCTCAGCGGTAAGAAAATTGCATAAATCACTGCATTAGTTTTCTTTATTCAAAAAAGAAAACGCTTACTTTGTAGGTATTTCCAATTCAATCTTCCCTATATTTTTGAACATAGAGGTAATTTCATCACAGTTCATGAGAAATCTAGAGTAAAAGAAGAATGATATCAGGGAGGTCACCCAAAGGTTTAAATCAGTCTGACAATTCACAAATATTATATTAACTAATTAGTGAAGTCCTATAGGGTCTGAAGCAATGTGAAGAAACAGAGGTCAATTCAGTTTTCCATTTCCATTTCTCCAGTTTTAGTCAAGAAAATTACCAATGACTAACACACTGATGATAGCTCTCTAATGGTAGACTTGGCTGCTCATTTACCTTTACCAAATATATTATGTGGTATAATCTGATTTCCCAGCATTCCTTCACTACTTCTGCATCTATTTAGTGAGTTTCTATATCAATGCCTCACACTGTTCCACAAATAATCCTTAGGATAGTGAAAATATAAATTATATTTTCCAATAACCATCCTCAGGAACTAAAGTATACTCAAAGCCCAAGTACTTAATCTTTTTGTTTCTGGCTTACATCAAAACGAAGCCTCTATTTCCACCTCCTGCCAAATCAAGATGGACAAATTAATTCAGGAAAAAATCTCAAAGTTCTTTTATATTTAATTTTCTGGCCAGTCTCAGAGCTCTCAAAATCTGTTTCCTATCATATAGCAAGAAGTAGGCTAACAGAACTGTAAATAAAGATTTCTGACTATTTTCTTGATCAAGAGAGGGACAACAGCACCCAAATAAAGATTCTGCTTTAAGGCCCAGCTTGACAAAGCCCTGGCTGGGATGATTTAGTTGGGAATTGGTCTTGCTTTGAGCAGGGGGTTGGACTAGATGACCTCCTGAGGTCCCTTCCAACCCTGATAGTCTATGATTCTATGACTGTGGCTCTGAAGCTGTACCAGCTTTAAGTTGGACTTGTGTATTATTTGCTTTCATTTCTGTTAGAAAATTCATGGTCAGGGGCCACTGAGATTTCATCTTGAGCAGCCCTTGTGGGAGCCCAGCATACACTAGGGGCAGAAGAGTGGACATTTGATTGGAAAAAAATTTAAGTTACTCACTTTTATACGGTGTATTACTACTACTTTATTATTTATTAGGGCTGTCGATTAATCGCAGTTAACTCATGCGATTAACTCAAAAAAAGTGATTAAAAATTAATCGTGATTAATGGCAGTTTTTATCGCACTGTTAAAGAATAGAATACCAATTGAAATTTATTAAATATTTTGGCTGTTTTTCTACATTTTCATATATATTGTATTCCGTGTTGTAATTGAAATCAAAGTGTATATTATTTTTTATTACAAATATTTGCACTGTAAAAATGATAAACAAAAGAAATAGTATTTTTCAATTAATCCCATACAAGTACTGTAGTGCAATCTCTTCATCATTGTTACATAACACACTCAAAAACAAAACAATGTAAAACTTCAGAGCCTACAAATCATAGACTCCTAGAACTGGAAGGGACCTAGACAGGTCATCTAGTCCAGTCCCCTGCACTCATGGCAGGACTAGGTATTATCTAGACCATTTCTGACAGGAGTTTGTCTAACCTGCTCTTAAAAATCTCCAATGATGGAGACTCCACAACCTCCCTAGGCAATTCATTCCAGTGCTTAACTACCCTGAAAGTTAGGAAGTTTTTCCTAATGTCCAATCTAATGTCCAGCCCATTGCTTCTTGTCCTATCCTCAGCGGTTAAGAAAAACAATTTTTCTTCCTCCTCCTTGTAACAACCTTTTACACACTTGAAAACTGTTATGTCCCCTCTCTGTCTTCTCTTTTCCAGACTAAACAAACCAATTTTTTTTTCAATTTTCTCTCATAGGTCATGTTTTCTAGACTTTTAATCATTTTTGTCGCTCTTCTCTAGACTCTCTCCAATTTGTCCACATCCTTCCTGAAATGTGGTGCCTAGAACTGGACACAATACTCCAGATGAGGCCTAATCAGCATGGAGTAGAGCAGAAGAATTACTTCTAGTGTCTTGCTTACTACACTTCTGATAATACATCCCAGAATGATGTTCACTTTTTTTGCAACAGTGTTGCACTGTTGACTCATATTTAGCTTGTGGTCCACTATGACCCCCAGATCCCTTTTTGCAGTACTCCTTCCTAGGCAATCATTTCCCATTTTGTATGTGTGCAACTGATTGTTCCTTCCTAAATGGAGTACTTTGCATTTGTCCTTAATGAATTTCATTGTATTTACTTCCAACCATTTCTCCAGTTTGTCCAGATCATTTTGAATTTTAAACCTAACCCCAAAAGCCCTTGAAACCCCTCCCAACTTGGTATCATCCACAAACCTTGTAAGTGTACTCTCTATGTCATTATCTAAATCACTGATGAAGATATTGAACAGAACTGGACCCAGAACTGATCCCTGCGGGATCTCACTCGTTATGCCCTTCCAGCATGACTGTGACCCACGGATAACTACTCTCTGGAATGGTTTTCCAACTAGTTTTGCACACACCTTATAGTAGCTCCAACTAGGTTGCATTTCCCTAGTTTGTTTATGAGAAGGTCATACGAGACAGTATCAAAAGCTTTACTAAAGTCAAGATATACCATGTCTAACACTTCCCCCATCCACGAAGCTTGTTACCCTGTCAAAGAAAGCTATCAGGTTGGTTTGACAAAAGTTGTTTTTGACAAATCCATGCTGACTGTTACCTATCACCTTATCTTCTAGATCAGGGGTCGGCAACCTTTCAGAAATGGTGTGCCAAGTTTTCATTTATTCACTCTAATTTAAGGTTTTGCATGCCAGTAATACATTGTAATGTTTTTAGAAGGTCTCTTTCTATAATATATAACTAAACTATTGTTGTATGTAAAGTAAATCAGGTTTTAAAAATGTTTAAGAAACTTCATTTAAAATTAAATTAAAATGCAGAGCCCCCAGACCGGTGGCCAGGACCCGGGCAGTGTGAGTGCCAGTGAAAATCAGCTCGCGTGCCGCCTTCAGCACACGTGCCATAGGTTGCCTCCCCCTGTTCTAGATGTTTGCAAACTGATTGCTTAATTATTTGCTTCATTATCTTTCCGGGTATAGAAGTTAAGCTGACTGGTCTGTAATTCCCTGGGTTGTCCAACTCAGTCCTACTTCTTGTTCAGCCAATCGCTAAGACAAACAAGTTTGTTTACATTTACAGGAGTTAATGCTGCCCTCTTCTTATTTACGTCATCAGAAAGTGAGAACATGTATTTGCATGGCACTTTTGTAGCAGGCATTGCAAGGTATTTACGTGCCAGATATGCTAAACATTCGTATGCCTCTTCATGTTTCGGCCACCATTCCAGAGGACATGCTTCCATGCTGATGATGCTTGTTAAAAAAATAATGCGTTAATTAAATTTGTGACTGAACTTCTTGCGGGTGAATTGTATGTCCCCTGCTCTGTTTTACCCATATATTTCATGTTATAGCAGTCTCGGATGATGACCCAGCACACGTTGTTCATTTTAAGAACACTGTCACTGCAGATTGACAAAATGCAAAGAAGGTACCAATGTGAGATTTCTAAAGATACCTACAGCACTTGATCCAAGGTTTAGGAATCTGAAGTGCTGTTCAAAATCTGAGAGGAATGGGGTGTGGAGCATGCTTTCAGAAGTCTTAAAAGAGCAACACTCCGATGTGGAAACTACAGAACCCGAACCACCAAAAAAGAAAATCAACCTTCTGCTGGTGGCATCTGACGCAGATAATGAAAACGAACATGTGTCAATCGCACTGCTTTGGATTGTTATTGAGCAGAACCCGTCGTCAGCATGGATGCATGTCCCCTGGAAAGGTGGTTGAATCATGAAGGGACATATGAATCTTTAGCACATCTGGCACGTAAATACCTTGTGACACCAGCTACAACAGTGCTATTAGAATTCCTGTTCTCACTTTCAGGTGACATGGTAAACAAGAAGCAGCAGCATTATCTCCTGCAAATGTAAACAAACTTGTTTGTCTGAGCGATTGGCTGTACAAGAAGTAGGACTGTGTGGACTTGCAGGCTCTAAAATTTTAGATTGTTTTATTTTTGAATGCAGGTTTTTTGGTACATAATTCTATAATTTGTAAGCTCAACTTTCATGATAAAGAGATTGTACTACAGTACTTGTATTAGGTGAATTGAAAAATATTATTACTTTTGTTTTTTTTATAGTGCAAATACTTGTAATCAAAAATAAATATAAAGTAAGCACCATACAATTTGTATTCTGTGTTGTAACTGAAATCAATATATTTGAAAAAGTAGAAAACATCCAAAAATATTTAAATAATGGTATTATACTATTGTTTAGCAGTGCAATTAATGGCGATTAATTTTTTTAATCGCTTGACAGCCCTATTATTTATGCTTTACACATGGTGAAAGTTTGCTAATATCTTTTGAAATGCAAACACTTCTGTGTTTACAGAACAGTAAAGTTAATTTCATAAGTTTTTAATATATTGATTTCACGTGTACTTTTCTATTTGCTTATTTCAGAAGAATGATTCAAACTGGTGCTATTGGGCATTTTTTCGTATCTATCACACAAATTACTCAAGACAAGTCCATTTCTTCTATTTTTGATTATATTAATTTGTATTAAACTTATTAAAAAATAAGAGTATCGGTTTACTACTTTAGATGCATAAACACCATTGTGTCACAGTTTTTACCTTCTACTGTAAATCAGGCTTCAATAATTTACCTTAGAGATGTTCTTTCCTTCAAAGTATCCACCCTTGAGAGTTCACCCTCAACTGTCAACTTTAAGTTATGAATAACCTCAAATTAAAAAAGAGCAATTTAATTTTCTATTACATAAAACATCAGATACATGAACAGATCTCATATCAGGGGATAGCGGTCTCTAGTATTGGACAATCAGCACAAGACACTTCACTTGAACATAAAATTAAAGAAATAACTAATTTTATTCTGAACCAGAACAGTGAGCAAGCAACTTAATTTAAGCCTGCCTAACCTACACAGGCACCTGATAGAATGGAGAGGTCCATAGTTGAATCTGTGTGGATACAAAGCCCTGGCTGCAAGAATACAAAAATACTATTTGGGTTATACTACTGGCCTCCAGATTAGGAAAAATAAATTGGTTGCACAATATTGGGAAGTCAGAGGCAACGAAGTCTAAAAATAATGTGGAACTTAAATGAACCACATACAAACTCCAAGGCCATAATGAGACATGATTTAAAGAATCAAGTTAAGAAGTCTGAAAAAAAAAAAAAATGTTTTACTGTAACAAAGTGAATCTTGAAATATTAACGAACAGGAAGATGGATCACAGTAACAGCTTAAAACTTTCAGCCAGAAGAGTAAATGTAAAAAACGGAGTTTGGCTAATCCATTCAAAGAAAATTTTACAGTGGATTACTTTAACTACCTGATTCAAATCACAACAGGTTCTTAACGAAGGTGTAATTTTTAACTCCTTTGCTAGCCTCATGGCGCCATTCAGGTTGTTTTTCTTCTCTTCAATGTAGTGCTTAGCCTTTATGATGTTGGCCACATAATTATCTGTGTTCTTCACTAATTCTGCATGCAACTTCCTTTTCCTATATTAGAAACACAAAATGAAAGATTATTTTTCAGAATCTAGTAATCCCTAAGTATTTGCAATAGTACAGACTGAACTGAAGCTGTAAACATCATTGTGTCACAACCCTGCCACAAATAAAGAAGATACTTTCACACTGGAGTTGGATTTTCCTAGCATGCCAGCATCAGCAGAATGCGCTAGAAGCCAGATGTTAAATTGAGTGAATTAATGTGAACTACAGTAAAATCATTAAAAAAAGTTATTTGTTTAGCAGGGGCCATCTCTGGAGAAAAACATTTAAACAAAAAAAGGAAGAAAGGGTTACTCACCTTGTACAGCAAGTGTGGGTCTTTGAGATGTGTTTGCCTGTGGGAACTCAACTCTAGTTGTATTCGCATCCCTGCACCTCAGATCGGAGATTTTAGGAACCAGTGTCCATTCCGCCTGCACATGTGCTCTCCCCATCTTGTTCTCTGCCCCAGGGCCATATAGTGCTGCAAGAGTGAAATGCCCTCAGTTCTTTCTCTACCACAGAGCTCATTGCTAAGTGCTCTGAAGCAGAGGGGAGGAATATGGCAAGTGGAGCACCCATAGGGTCACACATCTCGGAGAACCACAGTTACTGCACAAGGTGAGTAACCCTTTCTTCTTTCAGTAATGTCCCTATGGGTGCTCCACTCAAAATGACTCTACAGCAGTACTCCTAATGGAGGAATTGGGCTTCAGAGTTGAGTCTAATATTGAGGATAAGTCAGAAGAGTCAAATATGGCATCAGACGTTGAGTCGTGTGTGACTGCATAATGTTCAGTAAATGCATGAGCAGTTGTCCAAGTCACTTCTTTACATATTTCTGTGACTGGAACATTCTTGAGGAAGGCTGTGGAAGTGGGAAAAAACAGTTACCTACCTTTCATAACTGTTGTTCTTCGAGAGGTGTTGCTCATGTCCATTCCAAGCAGGTGTGTGTGCGCACAGTCTAGGGGCTGTGGAGCCCCTAGAGTCATGCCTTTACGGCAGAGTATATAGGTCCCTGCCGACCTGCCGCCTCTAGAGTTCCTTCTTGCCGGGTACTCCAACAGAGGGGAGATGGGTGGGTCTTAGAATGGACATGAGCAACACATCTCGAAGAACAACAGTTATGAAATGTAGGTAACCGTTTTTTCTTCTTCGAGTGACTGCTCGTGTTGATTCCAAGTAGGTGACTCCCAAGCAGTCCCTCAGAGGAGGGGTTGGAATTCACAGAGTCACAGATTGAAGTGTTGCTCTGCCAAATGCAGCCTCGTCTCTAGTCTGCTGTGTGATAGCGTAGTGCGACATAAAAGCGTGAACAGACTACCATGTCGCCGCCCTGAAGATGTCTTGAATAGGAACCTGAGCAAAGAATGCTGCCGACGAAGCTTGCGGTCTTGTGGAGTGAGAAGTTAATGCTGGTGCTGGTATCTTTGCTAGGTCATAGCACACCCTAAGCCGGGATCCAAGAGGAGATCCTTTAGGAAGCCCTTTCATTGCTCAGCAATCGCAACGAAGAGCTGTGTTGATTTTCAAAATGGCTTAGTCCATTCAATGTAGAAGGCTAATGCCCGTCTGACATCCAGGGAATGAAGCATGTGTTCTCAGTCATTGGCATGTTGCTTAGAGAAGGACACTGAAAGAAAAAATGTCTTGATTTGCATGCAACTGTGAAGCCACCTTTGGGAGGAAAGCTGGATGCGGCCGCAACTGTACCTTGTCTTTATAAAACACAGTGTAAGAGTGCTCGGACGTCAGGGCCTTGAGCTCAGACACCCTCCTAGCCGAAATTATAGCCACTAGGAATTCCACCTTCCAAGAAAAATAAAGGAGAGAGCATGGTGCTAGGGGCTCAAAGGGAGGGCCCATCAGCCTTGAGACCACCAGACTGCGATCCCACTGGGGAATAGGCTGTCTTACTTGAGGGTACAGTCTATCTAGCCTCTTGAGGAAGCAGCCACCCATAGGGTTACCGAATACTGACCGACCAGCTGAGCCAGGATGGAAAGCCGAAATAGCGGCCAGGTGCACCTTTATTGACAATACTGCCAGCCCCTGCTGTTTTAATGCAACGTAGGAGTGTCCTTCTGTAGAGACCAAATTGAAAATCTCTTCCACTTAGCCAGATAAGTGGCACAAGGGGAAGGGTTTCTGCTGCCAAGGACTACCTCCCTAACTGAGTCTGAGCATGCAAGCTCTAACGGGTTCAGCCATGGAGTTTCCATGCTGTGAAGTGGAGAGACTCTAGGTTGGGGTACTGGAGGCAGCCATGGTCCTGCGTGATCAAGTCCGGAACCAGGGGAAGAGTTATAGGTATGTCCACTGACAGGTATAGAAGCGTAGTGAACCAGTGGTGATGGGGCCACGCTGGTGCTATCAAGATTAGTGATGCTTTCTCTCATCAGTCCTTTAAAGAGGACTTTGTGGATGAGTGGGAAAGGTAGGAATACATACAGCAGGTACCCCTTCCACGAAAGGAGAAAGGCGTCCACAAGCAAGCCTGGGCTGTGATTCAGGAAGGAGCAGAATTGCTGACATTTCCTCTTGCGCCGTGTCATGAACAGGTCTATCTGGGGAGATCCCCACCTTTAGAAAATGTTGATCGGGACATCCTGGTGGAGAGACCACTCGTGGCTGTGAAAGGACCTACTTAGGTGATTGGCCAGTTCGTTCTGTGAGCCCAGAAGATACGATGCCTCCAAGTGTATCAAGTGGGTGATGCAGAAGTCCCACAGCTTGAGGGCTTCTTGAAACAGGGTAGAAGAGCGAGCACCTTCTTGTCTGCTTATATAGAACATTGCTGTGGTATTGTCGGTCAATACCGATATACATCTGCCCTGTAGATGGGTTTCAAACATCTGGCAAGCGAGGCACACCGCACGCTGCTCCCTGACGTTGATGTGCAGTGAAAATTCTGCCTGGGACCAGAGACCTTGAGTTCTGAGTCTGCCTAGGTGCGCTCCCCAGCCCATCACCAACGCATCTATGACTAGTGACAGCGATGGCTGAGGTCTGGAGAAGGGTATTCCTGCACATACTGTTCGTGGGTTGAGTTACCACCAGCGGGACTCGTGGACCTGAGGAACGAGTGTGACCAGTCTGTCTAGGTGGTCTCGGTTCAGCCTGTAAACTCTGGCTAGCCGAACCTGAAGGAGATGGAGCCACAGACTGGCATGCTGTACCACATACGTGCAAGCAGTCATGTGCCTGAGCAGTATTAGGCAATTCCATGCCATAGTGGTGGGGAATCTTTTGAAATCCTCTATGATGGCGCTCATGGTGAGGAAACAAGATTCCGGAAGAAAAGCCCTGGCCAGAACAGAGTCTAGGAGGGCTCTGATAAACTCTATTCTTTGAATGGGGGTTATGGTTGACTTTGCCACGTTCAGAATGAGGCCAAGCCTGAGGAACGTCATGTGCAGCAGGCTCACGTGGTCCTCCACTTGGGCCCGAGATTGGCCCTTGATTAGCCAGTTGTCTAGGTACGGGAATACTTGCACCTGTCGCTTCCACAGGAAGGCTGCCATGACCGCCATGAGGATGGATTTGATTTAAATCACTAGTCAGGAAGACTCTATTTAATCATGGATTTCTACATAAAAGTGAATTCTTGTTGGTTGTTATAACCTTAATACATATTCTTCACAATTCAGAGATAGATATAGTTTTCATTTTTAGAAGATACACACTATACATTTTTAAAGTGATTTATTTTGAAAACTTTTCAGATTAGTTTTACAGCTATATCAGAAAATGAATGATTGTTTGGTTACTTCATTTACCAAAGGTAATTGAAGCAGATACTTATGAAGTCATTGGGAGGTGAACTATCTCCAGTTCAACAGGTTAATCATTAATATTTGGAGGATTTTCTTGCCATGCTCTATTAGGAGGAGAACATCACCAGACAGACATTTAAATTGTTTTCTTTAACTAAAACATTATTATGTATTCTGGATTTTTTTCTTCAAACAGCAAACATAATATTTTAACAAAACAAGCGCATGAATTTTTGAATTTAGTTAAACATTTAAGTTTTTTAAAATCAGGTCTGTTTTTGTTAAAATTATTTTTTAACTAAAATAGTTCATTGAAATATTTAAAAACAAAAATTAAATCGACTGTCAGCCAGGTCAACATGAGAAACTTAAAATATTGGGTTCTGCAGCTAACTCAGTCATCTTCACCTTCATTTTCCTGTTTGTTCATAATCTGGAAAAGAAAAAACAAGCGCTCCTGCTTTTTCAGGTCCCAAACGATTTCTCAATTTGGAATGAATTAGTCCAAAGGAAGAAAATATTATTTCTACACCAGCAGAAGAAGCTACTGCTGTTAAAAGTGAGATTATCACTTCAACAGTCTCTGAATCCAAGTGCCTAAGTGACTTCCACCAGTTCACTGGTGTGACTTTCTTTAAAACATCATCAGCAAACATATATTTCTTGAATGGTTCACCCTTAGCTCTGAAGTTTATTATAGTTGGCATTATGAAGGGATGATTGCTGATATCCATGTCATAGCCATCTCCTCTTCAGCAGCAGTTAAGGTTTGCCCCTGGTACCGAGTACTGAGAATATTTGCAAGAAAATGAGCTGGAGATAGTGCTTGTCCCATTCATTTTTTTAATGCTTATAATTTAACTCTGTCATTGCATATTTCTCTTTTAAGATCTCACTCAGTTCCTTCCAAATTTCAACAGCGTCCGCAATAAAACAGCTATTTCCCTGCATTTTGTTCAAGGCTACAGAAATAGGCTTCAGGGTACTCAGCACGTGTTCAACATTTCTCTTAAGCCCAATGTTGAGAACTTTGGCTGTGACAGTGCCATCTATTTTTTCACAATATTGTTCATCAGATTAGGCCAGTTCTTGATATAGTGATCAAAACAGTCCACTACTGAGTTCCATCGCACGTCTTGTCGGACAGTTAGCTTGGTTCTCCCCACTTTTTTTTCAGAGCAGCTGCTGCAAAGTAGTTGTTATGGAAATATTTTGCAATTTCAACAACATTAGCCTTTATTTCTGGAACACTGAAGTCTTTGGCTAGGAGGTGCATCAAATGAGCACTGCAACCATATGTTATTAGCTTGGGACTCTCTTCACTCTCTTCTACATTTCTTCTCATCTTGGATATATTTGCAGCATTGTCTGTGACCAAACAGCATACTAGACATTTGATATTTTTTCGCAATTTGTTATAGCTTTTACTGCTACTTCTTGTAAGTATTCTGCTGTGTGTGCATTTCCTGATGTATCAATTATTTCTGTAAGGAAGACATTCCCTTCTTCTGTTGTCACACAAGCACATACAACAGGATAATTGTGGACATTGCTCCACCCATCAAGACTCAGGTTAACAATGTCACCCTGTAGACCTTTTGCACACTGCTCAATTTCTCTCTCATATACTTTATCCAGCAATTTGCCTGTGACACAGCTCTGTTGGATGGACTGTATCCTGGTCTTAATGATTGAGCCATGTTAATGAAGTGTGGATTCACAATCATGCGGAAAGGAGACTTTGTTGCATAAACAAACCAGGTAATTTTTCCATCAATTACCTCTTTTTGTAATCTGTTGGTTCTTATCACAAACTTATCTACGGTTGTTTCTGGATGATGGAGATTTTTTTCCCCCCTTTTTACTACAGGTGATATACTGTGGCTATGTGACAGAAACACTATCGTTGGCAGATAAACTATAGAAAATGATGGTGATCTTGAAGGTGGATAGTCTTCAGAATCCTGTATGTTGAGGATGGATTCTCCTAAACAAAATAAGTCAATGCAGTTATTTAATTATTATTACCATACTGCTCATTTAGTATTACTCATTGCATTCACTAACAGTCAGTACTACTTTAAAGGTGAAATTGTAAAAGGAAGATCTGCCTATTTCAGATATTTATGTTTTATCACAACTGCATCTAAAATGATAGTACCATAGAGTAACAACTATCTTTTTTGCTCAAACATGAGAATCCAAGAATAGTCCAGAAGGAAGACAGGCAGTCCTTAAGAAAGAAGTAGGAAATAAAAAAAGTTTACCAACCTGAAGATCCTGCATGTTCAGACATGTTCCTTTCGTCATCTTCAGCGCAGCTCCCTCCAGAGAAGGAACACTTCTCGTGATGTTGTTTCATTTGGGCAACCAGGCCTTGCATTTCTTTGTTGCACTGTTTGCATTTTGCACGCAGTGCCTGTCTTACCTACAGGTAAGAGGATATTATTGCCAAACTGGGTCTCTTTTACCGTCTGCTGCCATTATAGGTTTTCCCTTCTAGTGAAAGAATGGTATGATAGATCTCAAAATCAATGAAGGCTACTCTCAGAAAGACCTCAAGACTTCTGGAAAATGTTGCTCAAACAGTTTCACTTTTGTTTCTACTGCCTGTCCCTCCCTTCTCTCATTTATCTACAGACTTCTCCTCCTTTTCCAGATCTATTCCGTCCCCAACAATCTTCTATTCATTGAACTTTCTGAAACTTTGCACTTTTAGAGAGAAATAAGGGATTGACTCTGTGTACACAAATTTGCAGAGGGAGAATAGGGTTGAAGTCTGTTATTTCTCACCTTCTATATATTATTTATTTAAAAACATTTTTGCTGTTAACAAGTATGTTAACAGCAAAATCCACAGTTTGAGAACTGCAAAACTAAGCATCTTTGAAGGTATCTTCTAGACTGAGCACTGAGTCCCACTGGCTAGACTGAATGATTAACCTAAACAATCTGTACAGAAGCCCCTGGAACCGTGTAAGATTGGGTCCCTAATCCATGAACTATTGGAACTCATTTACAAAACTCTTCTTAAATATTACATGACTATATTGTCTCATACTATAGAATTAGAATTTATAATCCCTATTCCATGATGAGATATCTTTGAGCTATAATGTATCTTTAAATAGGTTTTTCCTCAAAAAGCATTTTATCAAAAAAATCATTGGCGGTCAGGGTGGATAAAAATCAGTTTCAGCCATATTGTTTCTGCTCGGTCCAGCAAGGCCTCATTGATAGAGAACGTGTTGCAAGCAGATGTAGGATGTCAAGCAGCTTGTGTTGCGACTCCTTTGCTTCTTCAAGTGGAATTCGTAACAAATCTGCTATTCTCTTAATGAGATCTTGAAACTGAAGTTGTCTGCCAGGGTTGGTGGAGGAGACATGACTGCTTAATTAGGAGAGAATGAAGAGAAGTTGGTTGTTGGAATAATGTTTGTCTAGTCTTGTGAAAACTCTCTTGTCTAGTCTCGCTTCCTGTTCCTCAAACATATCTTGTGGATAAGAATGTCTGGCTAGAGAAGCTGAAGGAGATTGCCTCCCCCTATTCCGATGGGCGACACTAGGGGAGCTTGAGAATTGGTGCCTATAAGCTACCCATGTGCGGACCAAATGGACACCGCTACCTAAAATCTCTGATCTGAGGCATAGAGACACGAATACACCTAGAGTAGAGCACCCATAGGGATACTATTCAAAGAACTACTTTTGTTACTGGAAGTAAGCTTTTTAATTCTCTTTGCTATCCTTGAGCGCATGCTTAGAAGTATCTCCATTCCAGCCCTTGGATATTTCCACACACTTCAACTGAGGACTAAGAAAGTTGCCACTTAAGTTTCACTCTTAAGATAACATGTCCCATTCTACTCTTCCAAAGAGTTCTCTAGCAAGAACAGGAAAGTTCCAATGTAAGAGACCATATGAAAAACAAAATTACTCAGGGCATGTGGCATCCCCTCGGCACCAGCTGGGGCTCCGCTGTTAAGCAGGACCATCGAATCCTCACCCTGACAAGCCCTACCCCTCTACCCCTGGCCCCCCCCCCCCAGATGAGTCCCCCACACCCTGACCCCCACCCAACTGAGCCCCAACCAGCTGCACCTGGACCCCCACCCTATTAAGTCCCACTCCCTCAGCACCCGGACCCCTCACTGAACCCCCCCAGGCCCCTCCGCTGAGCCCCAATCATCTTCACCTGGATCCCCTGCAGAGTTCCATTGTCCCTGCACCCGGAACCCCACAACGAGCCCGTGCATCCAGATCTCACACTGAGCCACCCACACCCAGATTGCCCCACAGAGAAACCTCTCACCCCACACCTGGATCCCCCACCACACTAAGACCCTCCATACTTGTATGCTGCTGGGCTGAGCCTGCCCACCCACACACCATGGTGCGCCTCGCACAGAGAAGCAGGACCCTGGGTGTTTCTAGGGCAGGCCTGGCCCTTGCACCATGTCAGGGTCAGGTGCAGCCTCACTGCCAAGTCCTTGTACCGGTGGAGGTGGGGGCTTTAGGAAGATCTCCCACCTCAATGCAGCCAGTGGCCTGTGTTCCCCATTGCCATGCTGGAGCCACGTTTATTAATTGACAAATTTGCAGAACGTTGCAGAATTTTAAAATATTGTGCGCAGAATTTAATTTTTTTGGTGCAGAATTCCCTCAGGAGTAAATGTTGTTCATGGTTGGACAGATTAATAAAGATATTATGAAATATTGTCATAGGAAGTACTAAAACTACATTAACGACACCAATATTTCCAGTTAACTAACTTATTTTTTTTTAAATGTAATACAAGTTTGTCTTGTCCATGACATAAAAATAGTCACATTACCTTGACTGAAGAGAAGTAATAAGATTATCAAACTTTTTATCTATAATGTCTACAATCCTGTCTTCTTCCTGCTTCACTTTGGATTCCAAATATCCCAGCATCTATTTCATTTTTAAAAGATAACTAAATCAATGCCTAATCATTCATCCTATTTATGCAAAATAAGAAGCCACAGTCATTTATAAATGTCAGAGGCAACAATGAGAATCACACAAACACATTTCAGAGTCAGAGTGACAACAAAGAACATTGCAGGATAAACAAATCTAGAAGAACTAAAGCTTTAGACCTGATCTATACACAGTTTCTGTACTGGTACAATATTTCAGTTAGGAGTATAATCTTTCCCCCCCAAAATAGGCACACAAATACAACCCCCGTAATGTGGATGCAGCTATAGCAGTATAAAATACCTTAATACCTGTATAAAGCACCTATACTGATGTAACTGCACCTACAGTAGGGGGATTGTACTGCTTTAACTATAATTGGTATAATTAAAAAGAGGTACAATTTTTGTGTTGTTGACATGCCCATAGGAAGGAAGAGATGAGGAAAAGAGGCACACCAATGTAGGGAACAATGTTTGGAAATAGCTGGTATGCACCCATATGCTATACAATCACCTCTTTGAAGCTACTATTTTGTTCTCCAGAATCTCAGTTTTTTAAAAAATAAAGTAAATTTCTAGCTGTTATGGCTGCAAAAAAAACCTCAATACCATAAACCAAACGTAGCTTGCAAAGAGTCTAGAACAGGACCTGGGGATTACAGTGGACGAGAAGCTGGATATGAGTCAGCAGTGTGCCCTTGTTGCCAAGAAGGCCAATGGCATATTGGGCTGTATTAGTAGGAGCATTGCCAGCAGATCGAGGGAAGTGATTATTCCCCTCTATTCGGCACTGGTGAGGCCACACCTGGAGTATTGTGTCCAGTTTTGGTCCCCCCACTACAGAAGGGATGTGGACAGATTGAAGAGAGTCCAGTGGAGGGCAATGAAAATGATCTGGGGACTGCGGCACATGACTTACGAGGAGAGGCTGAGGGAACTGGAGTTATTTAGGCTGCAGAAGAGAAGAATGAGAGGAGATTTGCTAGCAGCCTTCAACTACCTGAAGGGGGGTTCCAAAGAGGATGGAGCTAGGCTGTTCTCGGTGGTGGCAAATGACAGAACAAGAAACAATGGTCTCAGGTTGCGGGGGGGGGAGGTCTAGGTTGGATATTAGGAAACTATTTCATGAGGAGGGTGGTGAAGCACTGGAATGGGTTACCTAAGGAGGTGGTGGAATCTCCATCCTTAGAGATTTTTAAGGCCGGGCTTGACAATGGAATGTTAATTTTGTCACAACTTGTGGCTGGATTCTAATGCAATTAAAAAGAATGGTTCCCACAAGGCCTGGGATTTTGCTGGGCCTTGTGCTTGTGGTGGGATGGGGATGATGTCCTTACCTTTTAGTACCCTGTCCTCCTTCCATGGGTGGGGGAGTAGTAGGATTCAGATGAGCAAACAGTCTGAATCCTACCACTGATTTAGTTGGTTTTGGTCCTGCTCTGAGCAGGGGATTGGACTAGATGACCTCCTGAGGTCTCTTCCAACCCTAATATTCTATGATTCTAAGAGCAATGAAGTGTGAACTCCACTATTTGCTATTCAGTCATTCTTTGCTCTTCTCAAGTTGACACAATAATTTATACTTAAGTCCCCTGGATGTTAACTGTCTGCCCTATTCAACCAGCAGCTTCAGGCCTAATCAATCAGAGAGTGACATGTCTCTTCAAATTCTCCCCACTTCCTCAGGCTTACTTTAAGAAACATTTTAATTATTTATAGTACCATAGCACCTAGGAGTCCTAGTCAGGGACCAGGATCCCGTTGTGCTAGGCATGATAGAAACACAAGAGCTCATACTACCTTATTAACCTATACTTGCTGTCAAGGCTTTACTATCGGATAGGAACAGATGTTTATTTGGAATTAGAAGTTACTTAGTACAATTCAGCCTAATTCAGCACCAAACCTATGTCAAGCTTTAAGTGCAGACTTGGCCTAAGCCACATTTATGCATGGCTAACAAACAAAGAATTGCAGAAATTTAAACTTTTTCTGCAACTAATCCAAAAGCATGATCTGTTAAATAAGTTAAATTCTGGGGAAAAGGACTTCATTATATTATATCTATAGGATATTTTCCATAATCTTGCCATAAATGTATAGTCAGCTACCAAGTATTTTAAAGTCTCCTGTTAGGATATAGATATTCTGGCCTGTCTGCAAAGGCCTATACTTTAAGAATTTAGGTGTATTCTTATCACTAAGCTAGTTATAGAGGTATAAAAGAAAGAATCAAAATTACTGCCTGTCTGTGTAAGGGCCTTCTCTTACTGTGACAGTCTGGGGCCCTGTTCTTAAGCTACGGCCTTCGGCTAAGTAGCAGAGGCAGCCATAAACTGGGAAGTGTATGGTCACATCCTTACATTCCAAACTAGTCACATTGAAATAAGGTGCTATTGGGCTGTTAGGAATATCAGGACAGGATTGTATTCCTATCACCTCCAGAGAAAGGGAAGAGCCTAGAAGATGTAAAAGGAAACTTAGTTTGATAGCATCCTGTCTGACAAGAACTCATTTATCAATAGCTGGGATGTGAAATCCTCATTTCTGTATTTTTCTATCACTGTAGTCTCCACTTCCCTATTGTCTGTCTGTATAATCTCTGTCTGGTTCTGTGATTGTTTCTGTCTGCTGTATAATTAATTTTGTTGGGTGTAAACCAATTAAGGTGGTGGGATATAATTGGTTAAATAATTATGTTACAATGTGTTAGAATTGGTTAGTTAAATTTCATTAAAATGACTAGTTAAGGTATAGCTAAGCAGAACTCAAGTTTTACTATATAGTCTGCAGTTAATCAGGAAGTAAGGGGGGAATGGGAACAGGGAATGGGGGTGGGAGAATTGGAATCATGTTTCGCTAAGGGGGAAAATGGGAACAGGGACACAGGCAAGGCTCTGTGGTGTCAGAGCTGGGAAAGGGGACACTGAGGAAGGAAACTGAAATCATGCTTGCTGGAAGTTCACCCCAATAAACATTGAACTGTTTGCACCTTCGGACTTTGGGTATTGTTGCTCTCTGTTCATGCGAGAAGGACCAGGGAAGTGAGAGAGTGAAGGAATAAGCCCCCTAACATCTCCCCTTCCACATTTTCTTTTCTGTATTCTGAACATGCACATTTTGATTTATGTAAATCAAAATTTGATCTATTTTATTTAGGGAAATACTGCCTCAACTGCCTATGAAGAGTAGTACATACCCATCTTAAGTTCAGAAGGAAGCACACAAAAAAACAAGGAAATTAACCACAGAGTTGCTAATCTGACAGAGAATGGTAGATATTACCCCAATCCAATAAAACATATAAACAGGTACTGTTAAGCAAATGCACAGTTCAATGGGACTATTCATAGGTTTAGAATAAGCATAAGCTTAAGTGCTTTACTGAATCAGGGCCTTAATGAGAATCCAACTCCACAGAAATTGTGCAAGAACAGCCAAAGAGGGTAGGAGAGGCACCAAAAAAAACAGTTACCTTTGTAACTGTTGTTCTTCGAGATGTGTTGCTCATATCCATTCCAATTAGGTGCGCGCGCGCTGCATGCACGATCGTCGGAGAATTTTCTACCCTAGCAACACCCGGTGGGTCGGCTGTGGAGCCCCCTGGAGTGGCGCCTTCATGGCGCTGGAAATATACCCCAGCCGACCCAGCGCCCCCTCAGTTCCTTCTTGCCGGCTACTCCGACAGTGGGGAAGGGGGGCGGGTTTGGAATGGATATGAGCCACACATCTCGAAGAACAACAGTTACAAAGGTGAGTAACCATTTTTTCTTCTTCGAGTGCTTGCTCATATCGATTCCAATTAGGTGACTACCAAGCCTTACCTAGGCGGTGGGGTCGGAGTGAGACATTGCTGAGTGCAGAACCGCTGATCCAAATGCAACATTGTCTCTGGACTGCTGTACAAGCGCATAGTGAGCGGCGAAGGTGTGGACCGATGACCAAACCGCCGCTCTACAAATGTCCTGGATCGGGACGTGAGCCAGGAAGGCAGTTGAGGAGGCTTGGGCCCTCGTGGAGTGGGCGGTGAGGCGCGGCGTTGGGGCACCAGCCAGGTCGTAGCAAGCACGAATGCAGGACGTAATCCAAGAGGAGAGAGGTTGCGAGGAGACCGGTAAGCCTTTAATCCGGTCGGCCACTGCAACGAAGAGTTGCGTTGTCTTCCTAAACGGCTTCATACGCTCAATATAGAAAGCAAGGGGCCTGCGTACGTCCAAGGAGTGCATACACTGGTCTTGACGCGTGGCGTGCGGCTTAGGATGGAAGACCGAGAGAAATATATCCTGGGTCACATGAAAAGCTGATACCACCTTGGGAAGAAAGGCAGGGTGGGGGCGAAGTTGCACCTTGTCTTTATGGAAGACTGTGTATGGAGGCTCAGACGTGAGCGCTCTGATTTCAGAAACACACCTTGCTGAAGTGGTGGCTACAGGGAAGGCTGTCTTCCAAGATAGGTAAAGGAGTGAGCAGGTAGCCAATGGCTCGAACGGGGGCCCCGTGAGCTTGGAGAGAACCAGGTTAAGATCCCACACCGGAACCGGTTGACGTTGCTGTGGGTATAGACGGTCTAAGCCCTTGAGCAATCTGACGACCATCGGGTTAGAGAAGACCGAGGAAGCGTGTTCTCCTGGGTGGAACGCCGATATAGCAGCCAGGTGAACCCTGACCGAAGATATCGCCAAGCCCTGTTTTAGGGATAGGAGATATTCAAGTATAAGCGGAATTGACGCCTGCAAGGGGGGCGTGGCCCGCTGCTCGCACCAACAGGAGAAACGCTTCCACTTGGCCAAGTAAGTGGTCCGTGTAGAGGGTTTCCTACTTCCCAGCAGAATCTGTTGCATGGGATGTGAGCATCGTAGCTCTGTCCGATTCACCCATGGAGCATCCACGCTGTAAGATGGAGCGATTGTAGGTCGGGGTGACAGAGTCTGCCGTGGTCCTGAGAGATCAAGTTCTGGCACAATAGAAGCGTGATCGGAGTGTGTACCGATAGCTCCAGAAGCGTGGTGTACCAGTGCTGTCTTGGCCAAACTGGAGCGACTAGAATCATACGTGCCTTGTCTCTGCATAGCTTGAGCAGTACCCTGTGGACCAGTGGAAATGGAGGGAAAGCGTAGAACAGCTGGTCTTTCCACGATAGCAGGAAAGCATCCGACAGGGAGCCCGGAGATCGCCCTTGGAGGGAGCAGAACACGTGGCACTTCCTGTTGGCGCGTGAGGCAAACAGGTCGACCTGGGGAAATCCCCACCTCTGGAAGATGGAATGGATGATATCTGGGCGAATCGACCACTCGTGCGTCTGGAAGGAACTGCTGGGACGGTCCGCTAGAGCGTTCTGGACTCCAGGGAGGAACGATGCCATGAGATGTATCGAGTGGGCAATGCAGAACTCCCACAGGCGAATGGCCTCTTGGCATAGGAGGGACGACCAGGCTCCTCCTTGCTTGTTGATGGAGAACATGGCCGTGGTGTTGTCTGTGAGGACTGACACGCAACGGCCATGTAGGAGACCGAGAAATGCCTGACAGGCTAGGCGCACCACCATCACCTCTCTAACATTGATGTGCAGAGCTAGTTGGGATGCAGTCCACAGGTCCCGTGTATGGTGCTCTCCAAGGTGAGCGCCCCAACCTAGAGATGAAGGTACAGGGAGGGTTGTGGGGCGTGAAACGTCACTCCTGCGCAAACCGCCTTGTGGTCCAGCCACCAGGTGAGAGAGGTCAAGACCGAGTTCGGAACCGTGACCACCATGTTCAGGTTGTCCCGATAAGGACGGTACACCGATGACACCCAGGCCTGAAGTGGGCGAAGCCGAAGTCTGGCATGACTGGTTACGTAAGTGCAAGAGGCCATGTGTCCCTACAGGCCGAGGCACGTCCTTATCGTGGTAATCGGGAAGACCTGGAGTCCGTGGATGATGTTTGTGATGGTGTGAAACCGAGTGTCTGGCAGAAGAGCTCGGGCGAGTCTGGAGTCTAAGATTGCCCCGATAAACTCTATTCTCTGGGTTGGCTCCAGAGTGGACTTTTCTTTGTTGAGTAAGATGCCTAACTCGTGGAATGTTTGTAGTGTTATCTGGACGTGGGCTTGAACTTGCTCCCTGGTGTGGCCGCGCACCAGCCAGTCTAGATACGGGAACACCTGTATCCTTTGTCGACGAAGGTATGCTGCCACGACAGCCAGACATTTGGTGAACACTCTCGGAGACGTGGACAAGCTGAAGGGAAGGATGGCAAATTGGTAGTGCATGTTGTTTACTACAAATCGAAGGAAGCGCCTGTGTGGAGGGTAGATTGCTATATGAAAATATGCGTCCTTCATGTCGAGGGCGGCGTACCAGTCTCCAGGATCCAGGGAAGGGATGATGGTCCCCAAGGAGACCATGCGGAACTTCAACTTTACTATGAATTTGTTGAGTCCGCGTAAGTCTAAAATGGGTCGCAGACCCCCTTTTGCCTTGGGGATCAGGAAGTAGCGGGAGTAAAACCCCCTGCCCCTTAACTCTGATGGAACCTCCTCTATGGCCCCCATAGAAAGGAGCCCAAAAACCTCCTGTGTAAGGAGATGCTCGTGAGAAGGGTCCCTGAAGAGGGACGGGGAGGGGGGGTGGGAGGGGGAGAACGAAGAAAACTGGAGAGCGTATCCCCTCTCCACCGTGCGAAGGACCCAACGGTCCGAGGTTATAAGGGACCAAGCACGGTGGAAACGGGAGAGGCGATCCCGAAATAAAGGGAATGGATCCTGGGTAGTGGCTAGTACGCTGTCCTCGAGTGCACCTTCAAAAATTTTGCCTAGGCCCTGAAGGTGGTCTAGGAGGGCCTTGGTTCTGACCGGATTGGGGGCCAGTCGACCTCCTTCTACCACCTCGCCCCCACCTTCTGGGGAAGTCCTGTCTTGGACGAGAGCAGGAGGGTAGAACCTCTGTGGCTGGGACCTAAAGGGCCTGCGCTGGGGTCCTGGGACATGCATCCCCAGGGAGCGCATGATGGTTCTGGAGTCCTTGAGACTCTGCAACCGAGAGTCCGTCTTGTCCGAGAACAACCCTTGGCCCTCGAATGGCAGATCTTGCAGGGTCTGCTGCAGTTCTGGCGGAAACCACGATACCTGAAGCCAGGAGACGCGTCTCATGGCTATCCCAGACGCTAGTGTCCTGGCGGCAGAGTCCGCTATGTCCAGGGAGGCCTGTAAGGAGGTCCTAGCCACCTTTTTACCTTCCTCCACTAGGGCCCCAAACTCCTCTCTCGAGTCCTGGGGGACCAACTCTTTAAATTTACCCATGGAATTCCATGAGTTGTAATTGTACCGACTCAAGAGCACCTGTTGGTTTGCGGCTCTGAGCTGCAGACCCCCTCGCTGAGTAAACCTTACGTCCAAACAAATCGAAGCATTTGGCGTCCTTCGATTTGGGTGCTGCCGCTTGCTGACCATGGCGCTCTCTTGCGTTCACTGAGGAGACTACCAGTGAACACGGCGGAGGATGTGTGTAGAGGTACTCATGGTCTTTAGAGGGGACAAAGTACTTCCTCTCTACACCTCTGGCAGTGGGAGGGATGGAGGCCGGGGTTTGCCATATGGCATTAACGTTAGCCTGGATCGTGCGAATAATGGGCAACGCCACCCGGGATGGGGCATCAGCTGAGAGGATGCTCACCACCAGGTCCTCCACCTCCTCCTCTGCCTGTAGGTCCATGTTCCATGCCACCCTACGTAGCAGGTCTTGGTGGGCACGGAGGTCTATTGGAGGTGGGCCTGAGGTTGTTGTGCCAGCCACCGCCTCATCTGTGGAAGATGAGGACGACGCCTCAGGGGGTAAAGGATCCAGAGGTGGGTCCGGCTCCAAGGGTCCCTGATGTGCAGGATCCCCTGCACTGGGGTCTGTGACCTGCGTGGGTGTTGGCACAGGAGCCTCCATGCCCCCTGGGGGAGGACGGGTGATGGTGACCTCAGGTACCCTGGGCTCAGAGTGTGCTGAGCGAGAGGCCGCTGGTGGAGCCCCTTGTGCCTGGTGATATGCCCATAGGGTCCAGAAAGACCAATGTGCAGGGTCCTGTCTAGGGTCCTCTGCCCCCTCCTGCCAATGGCCCAAGTTGTCCACAGCCTGACCCTGAGCAGGGTATGCTGATCGGGAGGCCCCTTCCGGCGAACGAGATGCCGATCTTGCGAGCCAGGGCAGTACCAAGCATGATTGCAGAGGCTCGTCCTGGAATGGTGCCGAGCGGTGCCGGTCCACAGGCGAGCGGTCTCTGCGCGGTGCCAGGGAGCGGAACCGGGATCGAGAACGGTGCCGATGGCCATGCCGGTACCAGGATCCCGATCTGGATCGCGAAGACGAAGACCGTCTGGACTCTGACCGGTACCGATGCTCGGGTCAGTGCCGAGAAGTGGACCAGTGCCGGGAGGAAGATCTGGGCCGCGAGTACGACCGGCGCCGAGATGAAGACTGGTGCCGGGACTGCGAGCGGCGTCGGGACCTGCTCCGAGACCGGGAGCGGCGCCACAAGTCCACGCTCGGAGATGGAGGGCGTATCAGGGCAGGCTTGCCCCTGGATTGCACCGTGCGGAGCACATGCGGTGCCGCAGTCTGCAGTATGAGATGGCGCCGGCTCCGTGACTGCGATGAGGTCCTTCGCCGTCGCAAATGTCTCCAGCATAGAGGGGAGACAGGGCTCAACCACAGGACGAGGCGAGGAGCCAGTCCGCACCGGACTCAACGGCCCTACAACCGTCAACGGTGTCGACGATGCCTGCACCCTCTGGCGCTCAGAAGCCGGACGCGACTCCACCACCGGTTCGGGGGGAGCCGGTGCCTGTTGTACGGCAGTGTCCTGGTTCTTACAGGGTCTTTTATGTCCCGGAGATGGGGAACGGCGCCGAGGGGCTTGCGGCGAACGCGGTGCCGACGGAGGACGGTGCCGTGGGGCCTTATCCGCATCTCCTCGTGGTGCAGTACCCGAGGGCGCCACCGGGGCGCTGCGCACCGAGGCGCTCAGTGCCGGAACTTGGCGCGCCGAAGGAGGATCTGGGCTAAGTGCCGCTTCCATAAGGAGCTGCTTAAGTCTAAAGTCCCGCTCCTTTTTGGTCCTGGGCCTGAAAGCCTTGCAGATCTTACACTTATCCGTCTGGTGAGACTCCCCTAGACACTTCAGACAAGAGTCGGGAGGGTCTCCCGTTCGCATAGGCTTAGCACAGGTCGCGCACGGCTTAAAGCCAGGAGCCTTGGGCATGAGCCCGGCTGCGCGCCGGGGGAATAAAGGGGGGGATAAAAGCCCCCTTTACCCCCGCTAACTATTTATAACTACTCTATAAAACTATTAACAACAAAACTACTATATACAAGAACTAACGAGTAAAGCTAGGGAGAGTGGAGAACAGCTATGCCGCACTCCACAGTTCCAACGACCGTCATGGGCGCCACTCCAGGGGGCTCCACAGCCGACCCACCGGGTGTTGCAAGGGTAGAAAATTCTCTGACGATCGTGCACACAGCGCGCGCACACCTAATTGGAATCAATATGAGCAAGCACTCAAAGAAGAAGGTCACAGACCAAGATAATGACAAGAGCAGATACAGAATGTTTTTGTGATAAGATAAACAATTCCAATATAACCTACAGGAATACGGAACTTTGATGTTAAGTAAATGAAATCTGAAATATTTCAAATTGAATCGAAGTTTCTCTTTACCCTACCTTCTCTGCAGTTTTTAAACGCTCAAGATTAAAAGCAGTTATCCACAAAGCTTCATCAATGTCTTGTTCAGTTTTATTGTCCTGGGGGAAAAGTTACAATAGTAAACTGTTTGTATTAAAAAAAAAATTATATATTTGACAACATTTTCAGAATTCGTACAAACCTTGGAGCAAGGACCTCGAATTCATATGAAACATTATGCATCCATTTGGGACTTAGTAATAAATAATTCTATGAATAAATGATAAAAACTGCTTTAAAACACCTATACAGTAAGATGCATTGCACAGCCAGCTAAAGAAAAAGCAGTTGCCTTAGCAACTGCAGTTCCTAGAGGGGACTGCATGTGCGAATCCAAGTTCTTAGAACAGTGGTTCAAGGGCTGGAGCACCCATGGAAAAAAAATTAGTGGGTGCTTAGCATCCACTGGCAGCCAGCTTCCCTCCTCCCGCCTGCCAGCAGCCGGATCAACGCCTCCCCCTCCCTCCCAGTGCCTCCTGCATGCTGTGATCAGCTGTTTTGTGGCGTGCAGGAGGCTCAGGGAGGAACAGGGACGGGGCACACTCAGGGGAGGGGGCAGGGCATGGGTGGGGACTTGGGAGAAGGGGTGGGGTGGGGCAGGGCCTGCGGCAGAGTGGGGACAAGAAGAGACGGGATAGTGGTGGGGGAAAGGGGCGGGACCTGGGGCTGAGCAGGGGGTTGAGCACCCCCCGGGGTCCGGAGGAAGCCAGCACCTATGCATGGATGAGTCCTGGAAGAAGTTTAAACAGTGGTGGCGGTGATGATTTGTGATACATGATGGCAATAAATTGAGTGGAGTGGAGACTAGAAAGTACCTTACTGCTAACCATAGGTGGTCAGGAAGCTGTACACCTTTTTAACAGCTTCCAGCTCTCCCCTGAGGACAGTGAAGATTTTGAGAAAATCCTAGCAGTGCTTTCCTACAAAGCATGAAACTTACGAAAGCTTCTTTTCCACATAAGAGTAAAAAAGGAACTGAGGATTACAACACAGACTTGAAGAGTAAAAGCCAGTGCTGCAACTTTAGGCCTTATGGAGATTCCTTGATTAGATAGCTTTGCATTGTTAAACCTGCCACCAGCCTATCGGAGCATCTATTTACAGACTTAACTTTGGAAAAAGCCACAAACATTTGCAAAGCAGCAGAACACGCAAACTGCAAATGCAAACATTAATCAAAGCGGATAACAGGGACACTGTGCAGAAGGTCATTGCACAGCAGGACAGAAAGGAAACATGCACAAAAAAGCGACACACTGACAACAATCAATATAAGGAAGGGTGAAAAAAAAACATTCTATGGAAGGGCTAGACCAAACAAATGTGTGGGAAGTTCATGGAAACATACATACAGACAGTGCTCAGCATTTGGACAAAAGTGCAGTGTGTCACAAGTACAACTATTTTGCTAACCAATCGAGACATCAGAAAACTGATGCAATGCAGGAATATGGCGATAGCTCCACTGAGGAAGCAGTGTATGCTGATGCCATGCAGCAATGGCTGCCAGTACACAATAACAAGTTCGTCACTCTTAATACTAGTGGTTCACAAATCACACATACAGTAGATTCAGGTGCTGACACCAATGTAATTGCCACACTAGTGCTGCTAACTTTAAAATATAAGCCCCCCACAGGAGAAACAGGCAAATGTCCTGACAGCTTACAATGCACTCCCCCTATTTCTGTGGTGGGCAGATGCCAGCGCAATCTGACACACAAGAAAGAAAAGACTAAGAATACCTTTATTAATTAATTATTATTATTATAGGAGATAGAAAACCAATACTGGGCCTGTAATCAAGTCAACAATTGGGACTCATATGCAAGCTATTTAATATAGAATACAACTTGCTGCAAGACATCTAAACCTTAGTAGAGAAATACACAGAGGTGTTCAAAGGTTTGGGAAAACTGCCAGTCATGCACAAAATAATTTTGAAGAAGGATGCAAACCCTTGTTTATATGCATCCAGGAAGGTACTTGTGGCCCTGAGAGGCAGACACCAGCAAGAACTGCAATAGAAGTAATAGAAAGAGTTGAGAAACCTACAGGTTTGGTGCATAGGCGCCGAGTCCGTGGGCGCTCCAGGGCTGGAGCACCTGCGGAAAAAAATTAGTGGGTGCTTAGCACTCACTGGCAGCCAGCTCCTCCCATTCACCTGTGGCTCCAACAATCAACTCCCCCCCCTTCCTCCAAGCACCTCTGCCCTGTCAGTTGTTTTGGAGAATACAGGAGGCGCTGGAGGGAGGGAGGGGGAAGAGTAGGGGATGGGGCATGCTAAGGGGAGGGGGCAGAACTGGGCAGGAATTGGAGAAGCGGGGACTTGGGGGAAAGGATAGAGTGGGGGCAGGGCCTGGGGCAGAGCTGAGGCTTGAGTACCCCCGGGCCAGGAGGAAGCCAGTGCCTATGGTTGGGTGCACTCACCGATGATAGTACAAAAAAAATGTGGATAAAAACGTAAGAACAGCCATACTGGGTCAGACCAAAGGACTTCTGACAGTGGCCAATGTCAGGTACTTCAGAAGGAATGAACAGAACAGGTAATTATCAAGTGATCAATCCCATGTCATTCATTCCCAGCTTCTGGCAAACAGAGGCTGGGGTCACCATCCCTGACCATCCTGGCTAATAGCCATTGATGGATCTATCCTCCATGAATTTGTCTAGTTCTTTTTTGAACCCTGTTGTAGTTTCGGTCTTCACAACATCCTCTGGCAAGGAGTTCCACTGGTTGACTGTATGTTGTGTGAAGAAATACTTTGTTTGCTTTAAACCTGCTGCCTATTAATTTCATTTGGTGATCCCTAGCCCTTGGGAATGAGGAGTAAACAACACACTTCCTTATCTACTTTCTCCACACCAGTCATGATTTTATAGACCTCTATCATATCCCCCCATAATCATCTCTTTTCCAAGCTGAAAAGTCCCAGTCCTATTCATCTCTCCTCATATGGAAGTCATTCCATTCCCCTAATCATTTTTGTTGCTTTTTCTGAACCTTTTCCAATTCAAATATATCTTTTTTGAGATGGGGTGACCAAATCTGTATGCAGTATTCAAGATGTGGGCGTACCATGGATTTATATAAAGGCATTATAATATTTTCTGTCTTATTATCTATCCCTTTCTTAATGATGCCCAACATTCTGTTCGCTTTTTTGACTGCTGCTGCACATTGAGTGGATGTTTTCAGAGAACTATCCTCAATTGACCACAAGATCTCTTTCTTGAGTGGTAACAGCTAATTTAGACCCCATCATTTTATATGTATAGTTGGGATTATGTTTTTCAATGTGCATTACTTTGCATTTATCAACATTGGGCAACAAAATGGCAGATGAAATTCAGTCACCCAGTTTTGTGAGATCCTTCTGTAGCTCTTCGCAGTCTGCTTTGGACTTAACTATCTTGAATAGTTTTGTATCATCTGCAATTTTTGCCACCTCGCTATTTACCCCTTTTTCTAGATCATTTATGAATATGTTGAACAGTACTGACCCCAGTACAGAACCCTGGGGGACACCACTATTTACCTCTCTCCATTCTGAAAACTAACCATTTATTCCTACCCTTTGTTTCCTATCTTTTAACCAGTCACTGATCCATGAGAGGACTTTCCTTCTTATCCCATGACAGCTTACTTTGCTTAAGAGCCTTTGGTGAGGGACCCTGTCAAAAGCTTTCTGGAAATCTAAGTACACTATATCCAGTGGATTCCCCTTGTCCACATGCTTGTTCACCCCCCTCAAAAAATTCTAGTAGATTAGTGAGGCATGATTTCCCTTTACAAAACCCATGTTGACTCTTCCCCAACAAATTATGTTCATCTGTATGTCTGACAATTCTGTTCTTTAATATAGTTTCAACCAGTTTACCCAGTACTGAAGTCAGGCTTACTGGCCTGTAATTGCCAGAATCACCTCTACAGCCTTCTTTAAAAATTATCATCACATTAGCTATCCTCCAGTCATTTGGTAAAGAAGCTGATTTAAATGATAGGTTACAAATCACAGTTAGTAGTTCTGCAATTTCACATTTGCATTTCTTCAGAACTCTTGGGTGAATACTATCTGGTACTGGTGACTTATTGCTGTTTAATTTATCAATTTGGTCCAAAACCTCCTCTGACAACACCTCAATCTGGGACAATTCCTCAGATCTGTCACCTAAAAAGAATGGCTCAGGTTTGGGAATCTCCCACATATCCTCAGCTGTGAAGACCGATGCAAAGAATTCATTTAGTCTTTCCGCAATGGCCTTATCATCCTTGAGTGCTCCTTTAGCATCTCGATCATCCAGTGGCCCCACTGGTTGTTTAGTAGGCTTCTTGCTTCTGATGTACGTAAAAAAAAAATTTGCTATTACTTTTTGAGTCTTTGGCTAGCTGTTCTTCAAATTCCTTTTTGGCCTTTCTAATTATATTTTTACACTTCATTTGCCAGAGTTTATGCTATTTTCCTCAATAGGATTTAACTTCCACTTTTTAAAGGATGCCTTTTTGCCTCTCACTGCTTCTTTTACTTTTTTGGTTAGCCACTTTTTTGGTTCTCTTACTATGTTTTTTAATTTGGAGCATACAGTAACTCTTCACTTAAAGTCGTCCCGGTTAACGTTGTTACGTTGCTGATCAATTAGGGAACATGCTCATTTAAAGTTGAGCAATGCTCCCTTATAATGTTGTTTGGCAGCCGCTTGCTTTATCCACTGCTTGCAGGAAGAGCAGCTCGTTGCAGCTAGCTGGTGGGGGCTTGGAACCAGGATGGCCCAGCAGCCCCCCCCCCCCCCCCCATCAGCTCCCTGCTCCCCTCAGTTCCCTGTGCGGCAGCCAGCCAGTAGGCTATCAATTGCCAGCAGTTCAGCTGTCCCTCCCCCCACTGCCATGTGCTGCTCCTGCCCACTGCCTTGGAGCTGCTCTCGGGAGCCTCCTGCTTGCTGTGCGGGGGGGGAGGGGGGGGAGAGGGTGGATAATGTCAGGGTTTCCCCTTCCCCCCTGCTCCTGTCCCCCGCTTACTCCTTCTCCATATAGAGCAGGGTGGAGACAGGACAGGGCTCAGGACGGAGAGAGCTTGCTGACCGCAGCTGCTGTCTCAACTTGCTGATATACTTAAAAAGGCAGTTTACTTAGAGTGGGGTCAGCGTGCTTAAAGGGGCACTGCACATCTCTCTCTTTGTCCCACACACAGGGTGTGTGTCTCTCTGTCTGCCATGCTGTCTCCCCTCCCTACATTTGTGCTGCCTTGTAGAGTGTGAGGCTACATTAACAACGTTTTAACCCTTGAGGGCTCAGACGAATGCTAGTTCATCATTTAGCAATAAGGCAGTCCCTGGGAAATATCCCACCCTCTTCCACTCTCTGACTTCACCACCTCAACCAAGCTTCACAATCATCATCGCGGTGTACAGTATTAAATTGTTTGTTTAAAACTTATAGAGTGTGTGTGTGTGTGTGTGTGTGTGTATTTTTAAATGCGGGGGTGTGTGTGTTACGTTCTAGGGAAATTCTTTTCACTGGAACGTAACCCTCCCATTTACATTAATTCTTATGGGGAAATTGGATTCGCTTAACATTGTTTCGCTTAAAGTCGCATTTTCCAGGAACATAACTAGAATGCAAAGTGAGGAGTTACTGTACATTTAAGTTGAGCCTCTATTATGGTGTCTTTAACAAGTTTCCATGCAGCTTGCAGGGATTTCAGTTTTGGCACTATATCTTAATTTCTGTTTAACTAACTTCTTCATTTTTGTGTAGTCCCCCTTTTTGAAATTAAAATCTACCATGGTGGGCTGCTGTGGTGTTTTCCCCAAGCACAGGGAAGCTAAATTTAATATTATGTTCACTATTACCAAGCATATTACACCTCTACCCCAATATAACGCTGTCCTTGGGAGCCAAAAAAATCTTACCGCGTTATAGGTGAAACCACGTTATATCGAACTTGCTTTGATCCCCTGGAGTGCGCAGCCCCACCCCCCCGGAGCACTGCTTTACCGCGTTATATCCGAATTAGTGTTATATTGGGTCGCGTTATATCGGGGGAGAGGTATACTTTGAGTTTGTGTCTTGATCCCAGGGAATTAATCACGAACATAAAAAGGGAGCATTATCACATACTGACCAGATATAAAGTTTTGGGAGAGATGGGAGGATGCCAAATTTTTCATCATTCCAGATGCACCTAATAGGTTTTGGCAAATTCCCTTGATCTCTGAGAGCTCACAGCTGTGTACTTCTAACACTCCCTTTAGCAGATACTGCTTCCAAGTCTACCTTTTGGAATTTGCTCTGCACCTGAAGTATTCCACAGAACCATACAGCACTTACTGGATGGCACTGAAAGGCGTCAAGGTGTGCAGAGATGATATTCTCACCTGAGACACTGCAGAACAGGAATACAATGTAAGGCTTGCAAAAATTCTGCAGATTGCCAGGGATAAAAGGATTGAAGTTGAAGAAAAAGTGCCAGTTCACAAAGACAGAACTTCTCTATTTGGGGGAAATCCTGTCAGAAAGTGGTGCCAAGCCAGATCCAGCAAAAGTACAAGCCATCCTTAGAATGCCAAGCCCAAAGCAAAAAAGATTTACACTGGTGTACAGGTATGGTGACCTGGCTGGGCAAATTCATAACCTGGCTGATAAAATTATGAGAAAACTATTACTTAATGGTATGGAACAAACTGGACTAAACAGCATGAAATTAATACAACAAACTGAAAACGTTACTTAAATATTGTAGTGTGGGAGCTCATGTGACATATCATGCCCTACAAAGATACCACAGATGCTGAAAAGGTTTAGTGCTCCTCCAAAAGAAAGGCTGTGACTGGAGTCCAGAAAGCATATGCCTAGATTGCTTTCGCAAATAGAGTACAAATACACACATATTGAAAAGAAAACCCTGGGAACTGCATTTGGCTGTGACACTTGTTACAACTACGTTTATGGAATATCTTTTGTAATTGAAACTGGTCTTAAACCATTGATAGCCATTGCAAAAAAGGACCTGTGGAAGACACCACCTAGAATTCAAAGACTTCTAATAAAGCTTCTAAAAATATGACTATAGCATTGAATTCACTCCAGGAAATCGTTTAATTGTGGTAGATACCCTATCCAGGATCTGGGATTAATCTGAGAACTGAAGATCCAGAAACGTGCGTGCGTGTACACACACACACAGATTCATGTCAACATGGTAAAATATTCAGGACCCCACTTCACCTCACTCATGGTCAAAGCTAAAAGTGCTGTAGTGAAGGATGAGATGCTGCCACCCATGATTCATACTCTATACTCTGACAGAGAAAACAATTCATGCCTAAAACAGTATGTTCCCTTCAGCCATGAGCTGTCTATGGTTGAATGTGTCCTTCTCATAGGTAAAAGCATTGTGATTCCATCTGAACTCAGAAAAAAACATGGTAAAGGCCATTCATGAAGGTCACTTGGGTACAGAGAAGTGCAAAAGAAGGGCATGGGAAGCACTCTATTGCCTAAGCATGAACAACTACATCACTGATATGGTAAATATTTATGCCACATGCCAAGCCCATAGGCCAACCACACCAAAAGGACAAGTATTAAATATGGATGTGCCAGATGGTGAGTGGGTGGTAGATATCTTTACCCTAGAACAGGGGTGGCCAACCTGAGCCTGAGAAGGAGCCAGAATTTACCAATGAACATTGCCAAAGAGCCACAGTAATATGTCAGCAGTCCCCATCCGCTACCCCCCTCCAGCCCACCGGCAGCCCCGCCAATCAGCGCCTCCTCTTCCCTCCCCATGCCTCCCGCCGGCCGCAATCAACTGTCACAATCCATTAGAGGAGTGAAGTTCTGGAACAGCCTTCCAAGGGGAGTAGTGGGGGCAAAAGACATATCTAGCTTCAAGACTAAGTTTATGGAGGGAATGGTATGATGGAATAGCCTAATTTTGGCAATTAATTGATCTTTGATTATTAGCAGGTAAATATGCCCAATGGTCTGTGATGGGATGTTAGATGGGGTGGGATCTGAGTTACTACAAAGAATTCTTTCCTGGGTGCTGGCTGGTGAGTCTTGCCCACGTGCTCAGGGTTTAACTGATCGCCATATTTGGGGTCGGGAAGGAATTTTCCTCCAGGGCAGATCCGCAGAGGCCCTGGGGGTTTTTCACCTTCCTCTGCAGCGTGGGGCACGGGTCACTTGCTGGAGGATTCTTTGCACCTTGAGATCTTTAAATCACGATTTGAGGACTTCAACAACTCAGATATAGGTTAGTGGTTTGTTACAGGAGTGGGTGGGTGAGATTCTGTGGCCTGCGTTGTGCAGGAGGTCAGACTAGATGATCATAACGGTCCCTTCTGACCTTAAAGTCTATGAGTCTATGAGCTGTTTTGCAGTGTGCACTGGTGGGGAGGGGGGAGGAGCAAGGGCATGGCAGGCTTGGGGGAAGGGGCAGGGGCCTTGGGGGAAGGAGTGGATTGGTTAGGGTGACCAGATAGCAAGTGTAAAAAATTGGGACACTTCCCCCCCCCCCCTCCTCTCAGAGCCAGGGGAGGGGAATACTTGCCTATACAAGACAAAGCCTCTAATATTGGGACCTTTGATCACCCTAAGCCCAGGGCTCCCTAACACAGCTCAGCTGACTCAAGTCCCACTAATCCTGCACTTAAACTGCAGGGCAGACTCACCCAAAGTGGCCACTGACTCTCCTGCCTGGCTTCATAACCACCCCCACCCCGCTGCGGGAGATAGTTG
This sequence comes from Terrapene triunguis, assembly GCF_002925995.2. NCBI lineage: Eukaryota > Metazoa > Chordata > Testudines > Emydidae > Terrapene > Terrapene triunguis. Next base: position 5,668,166 of record NW_020664489.1, on the reverse strand, counting down.
GGGGGGCACAGGGGAAACTGCCCCACATCGAGGCACCACACGCCCCTGCTCTCTGCCACGGACCCCTCGGTGCCCTCCCTGCCTCCGGCTGCTGCAGGCTGCACTCCCCAGCCAAACACCCTCGTTGTGTCACGGCTGATGGCAGGCAGCGGCCCAGGCGGGCTGGCCATCTGGGGGTGGCATGGCGGGGGCCGGGTTGCTATTTACCCCTCTGGCGTGCACAGCGCCCAGCACTGAAAGGAGGCCGCGCACCGCAGGGAGCTGTCCGTGCGGTGAGTGGGGAGTGGAGCTATGCGGTCTGCAGGGCGGGGCATTGCCGGTGCCCCCTCCAGCTGCCCAGAGCCAGGCGGCGGCGGCTCCACCAGTGGCGCTGCGCCGCTGCTTTGGGGCAGACTTCTCCCCCAGCTCGCAGCCACGCCAGCTCACTGAGCTTCCCGGGATGGCAGGAGCCCGGGGTGGTGCTCTCCGACTCTTTGTGCCACGCACGGGGCCCCGACCCTAAGAGCCAGAGGGACCTGCCGGGGGGCGAGGTGGGGAGTCCCCAGCGGTGCTTACCTGGGACAGCTCCCGGGAAGCATCCAGCAGGTCCCTCTTGCTCCTAGAGTCGGGTCGGGTCAGGTGGGGTGGACGGGGTGGCGGAGGGCTCTCTGCCCGCTGCTGGCGCTTGCAAGCCCCGTCCCCGCAGCTCTGATTGGGCAGGAAGGAACCAGTGCAGCATGCAGAGACCCCCTCCGCCTCTGTGCCTAGTGGCCGCCAGCATTGCAGGCTCCTGCCGGCGGGCAGGCGCACCCCGAGCTGCCCCAGGAAGCACCACGCCAGCCCCGGGACTTTGGCGGTGACTCATGGTAAGCAGTCCCCGATATCGGGACAAAGGGCATCCCGACTGATGTGCGGTCGGGACGCGGGACAAATGTGTTAAAATCGGGACTGTCCGGTCACCCTAGGAGTGGTGGCAGGACTGGGGGCAGAGCAGGGGGCTGAACAGTGAACACCCCACAGCACACTGGAAAGTTATTATCTGTAGCTCCAGCCTTGGAGTCAGCGCATATGCAAGGAGCTGCATAATAACCTCTGAAGAGCCGCATGCGGCTCTGGAGCCACAGGTTGGCAACCCCTGCCCTAGAAGATAGACTATTTGGTTATATCTGATGCATACTTAAACTACCCAGAGGTAGAAATATTGACCGAGGTCACATCCAACCAGGTCATGTAGAAACTCAAGGGATGATGGAGGCCAGGGAGACCATGCGAAACTTCAACTTTCTGAGTGACTTGTTGAGGCGATACAGGTGCAGAATGGGTTTGAGGCCCCTTTTTGCTTTCAGGATTAGGAAGTAGTGGGAATAGAACCCCTTTCATGTCCCGAGGGATCTCCTCCACCGCCCCCAGGTGCAGGAGGTTCTTGACCTCTTGAATGAGGAGTTGCTCGTGAGAAGGGTCCCTGAAGAGGGATGGGTGGGAGAGAGGGGCGGCCGAAAATTACAGGGTATAGCCCTGACATACTATGTCTAGCACTCAGCGGTCTGAATGACCCGCGAACAGGCTGAACGGTAGGGACGAAGACAATTGAGGAAAGAACAAGGTGGATCCGGGGAGTTGACCGAGGCATCGCTCACAAGTACACCTTCAAAATGTGGGCTTCTGGTCCCCAGGATGCTTTGCCGGGCCAGGCTGCGTGGGTGAGTGGGAGGAGGAAGGGCAGCAATGACTAAAACTCATATCTCTATCACTTCCCCTTGCAGACCCATGATGAGGCTGCCAAGGCCTTGGCGGCAGGGGTGGCTGGCACTGCTTCCTTGCAGACTGCGGTGTATGCATACCCAGCGAGTGAAGGGTGGCCCGAGTGTCCTTTAAACCATGCAGCCTCACAGCCATTTGCCCTGCAAAAAGCCCATTCCCATTAAATGGGAGGTCCTGGATCGAGGTTTGCATCTCTTGGGACAGGCCAGCGGTCTGAAGCCAGGAGCTGCGCCTCATGACCATCGCTGAAATGACCACCTTAGCCGCCGAGTCCACTGCATCCCACACCATTTGGAGGAAGCACCTCGCTGCCACAGTACCGTCCTCAACCAGGGTGCTGAATTCTTGGGCCAAACCTTGAGGGAGGGACTTCTTGAACTTACGGAGGGAGTCCCATAAGTTAAAGTTGCACCTACCTGCCCAAGAAGGCCTAGTGGCTCGCCACCTGGAATTGCAGACTGGCTCTCAAATACATTTTTCTCCCGGAAATGTCCACTCTTTTGGCCTCTTTATTCTTGGGAGTTGAACTGGCATGCCCCCGTTTGTTCTTCTCGTTGGCCAGAGAGCAGACCACGAGCCCAGAGATGGGTGGGTATAAAAAGTTAAACGAACCCTTTAGCCGGGACAAAGTACTTCTTTTTGGCCCTTTTGGAGGTGGGAGGGATGGATGACGGGGTTTGCCAGAGGACCATGGCAATTTTCAGGACCCCGTCATGCACTAGTAGTGCAACAAGGGCAGGGGCAGAAGCCGAAAGCACACTGAACAAGGTGTCTGCCTGCCCGGCCATCTCCTCCACCTCTTTCTGAGTCCTGGGTCGAAAATTTTTACTGATACGATACTTGTCCTTCACATATGATTCCCCCAAGTACTTGAGGCAGCTGCTGTGGGGGTCACTTACAGGCATAGGCCTGTTACAGTCCGTGCAAGGCTTAAACCCCAGAGACCGGGGCATGCGCTGCCTGGGGCGAAGTCCCCACTGGGACTCTAACTACACTTAACTATTTAACACTAACTACTATAAACAACTATTTACAAGGCCCTAACGCTCAAAGTAAGAAGAGATGAAACCGCTAGCCCTTGCTATGCAAGGCAAAGCACTCCAACTAACCACCACAGGCAGAAAGAAGGAACTGAGAGGGTGCAGGGCCAGCAGCGCCTGATATACTGACACATGAGCTTGGCACTCAAGGGGGCGCCATAGCCAACCCTATGGATACTGCTAAGGCAAAAATCTCCAACAACCGTGCACGTGGGCACATGCACACCTAGAATAGAATCTACATGAGCAAGCACTTGAAAAACAACAATCACTTTAAATGTCTGGAAGACTCAGGTGTTTCTAAAAGAAAAGAACAGAACTCTAAAATGTACAGCTGGTCAGTCAGATGAGCACAGAATCCTGGTCTGTATCACATTGTCAAATACTTCATAATTTGTAGTACAGTGGCATGTAAATTCAAACAAAGATGCCTGACTTGTAAGATTACAGCCTTTCTGCCTGCACACTGTAAGAAGTGAAGCACTTGATATGAAAGTACACCTCTACCCAGATATAACGTGATCTGATATAACACGAATTCGGATATAACGCGGTAAAGCAGCGCTCTGGGTGGGCGGGGCTGTGCGCTCCAGCGGATCAAAGCAAGTTCGATATAACACGGTTTCACCTATAACGCGGTAAGGTTTTTTGGCTCCTGAGGACAGCATTATATCGGGGTAGAGGTGTAGTATAAAAATGACTATAAGAAGAAATAACATTTACATACCATGTCTTCTGTTGATGTAATCCAAACTGGTTTGAGATTCAGATGGTAGTCTGAATAAGTAGACTGAACATTTTTCTCTTTGACATCTGGGATGTAGCTCCTAATTTTACCAAAAAAGATATTTAACAAGTCATGCAGAAGAAATTGCATTTCTTAAAAATTATAGTGTTTTGAAAAATGCATTAAAGACCATTCTGATTCTCATTTTACACATTTTTCTCCCTTCTCCACACACCCCCTTATAGATTCTAAGGCCAAAAGGGAGCATTGTGATAATCTAGTCTGACCTCTTGTATAACACAGGCCACAGAACTTGACCAAAATAATTCCTGGAGCAGATCTTTTTAGAAAAACATCCAGTTGTGATTTTAAAAAATTGTAATGGAGACTCTACCATAATCCGGGGTAAATTGTTCCAATGGTTAATTACTCTCATTGTTAAAAATGTATGCTTCATTTCCAGTCTGAATTTGTCTTGCTTCAACTTCCAGCCACTAGATCATGTTATACCTTTCTCTGATAGATTGAAGAGCCCATTATTAAATATTAGTTCCCCACATAGGTACTTATAGACTGTAATCAAGTCACCCCTTAAACACCTCTTTGTTAAACTAAATAGATAGACCCAAGGAGTTCTATCACTGTAAAACATGTTTTCTAATCCTTTAGTCATTCTCATGGCTCTTCGCTGAACCCTCTTACATTTATCAACATCCTTCTTGAAATGTGGATACCAGAACTGGACACAGTATCCCAGTAGCCATCACACTAATGCCAAATACAAAAGTAAAAATAACCTCTCCACTCCTATTCCTACTACAGTGGGAGATGTTATAGAGGGGACAAGTTCTTAGATTTCTTTCCTTCCAGCATCATCTCAATCTTACTTGTATTCAGCTTTAGTTAGGTGCTCTTCAGTGGATTTCAGCAAAGCACTGAAAAACCCAGGAGATGCTGATTTTTGCATTTGATGTGAATGAGCTGTAAGCTTGGTGTCATGTAGATACTGCTAGCATGCCAACCTGCGTTGTCTAGTCTGTTCAACTGATTACTTATACATAGAGATAATATGGGAGGGAGGATTGAGACTTCAGTGCTTTCACTTGCAGAATGCCAGGAGGTGAAGGAACAGTTGCTTATGAACGACCCTCGAGGATTAGTCCAAGGAAGAGGATCTGAGCCATTTCACAGCAGTTGTTTTTCCCATCTTGAAATGGTAGCACTTGTACTTGGTGATCAATGATATCAAATGCCACAGACACGCCCAGTGGGATGATTGATCATTAAAGATGTACTTTCCTTATCATTGGACAGGAGGAAGTAATTCAACAAGTACTGTCTCTATACCATGCCCTGACCTATAGCCTTAATGAGAAGGATATCAGATACCAGGAGATGAAGATAATGTTTGAGACTCTTTTTTGGTACCTTCTCAATTAGTTTGTTCAGGAAACTGAGATTAGACGATGATGGTTTGTAAATTCTCTAGCATCAAGTGACAAATTTAGTACTGTTTAGACTATTAAAATGTAATGTAGGTGGTAGATTCTTCCCAAAAGATGCACTGACAATCCGCCAGCAGGGATATCAGGTTCTCTCTACTCTCTTGTACCAGGCAAGAGCAGCAAAATGAGCAGATATGCAGATGGTAGTCCTATCAAAATTTCCATGGCTCCTGTTTGTATGAATGGTGCATATTTCATAGATTCCAAGACCAGAATGAACATTATGGTCATCTAATCGGATCTCCTGCATAACACAGGCCATAGAACCTCCCCAAAAGAATGCTCGGAAGGAATGTGTTGAGTTCCTGGTCCTGCACTCAGTTTGTTATTTTTGGTGGACTTGAGACCACACCAGATGAGCATGACTACCTCTGAAAACAACAGTCTCACATCAGAAGTCTTGTGTTCTCAATTCATTGGAGGAAATTTGGGTCTATGAAGTGATTTACAGTCTGAACAAGTTCAGCAATACATGACTTTACTGAATCTATGTCAGAAGAAAGGGATCCTCTGACTCCTTTAAAGAGGTGGCATAGTTTGTAGAAGTTATTTGGGCCTAATTCTCATTTATACTAAAAAGACCACCTTTCTTCCATGCTGGCAGCATAAAGGGCCTTAAAATGGACATAAGCATAATTTACACTAAGTTCACTTTGGTGGTTAGGAATAAATGAGAAATAGGTCTCCAGTAGCTTAAGTATATTTGAATCAGAGCAGCCACCAACACTCACGTTTTTCTTTCTTCCCTATTTTTCTGTCACAGGTGGAATTGGAAAGAGTACTTTGGTGCTAGAATATCTATTAGCCCTACTCAGTATATCAATAACTTTTATGCAGCCCTTGGCCTCTTGGCTGGGCAGGCTGCCAACAAATAAAGTTTGGAACTTGGAAGAGTCTAAGAGTTTAAAGGCGAACGACAGTAATTTTTTTTTTTTTGCCAAGCAATGAGGCAATGTTTTAGTTCTGTTCAAAGGAGGAAGTGATAGGACCAGGACAGTGGGAATTTCTCAAGCCCACATCCAGTCCACAGTACAGTGGCTGTGTGAGTGAGTCCAGGGATTACTTGTAGAAACCTTAAGGTGTAGAGTTCAGATTTGATATTTTGGGCAATGGCTGCAGAGGTGTTGTCAGTGTGATGCTGAAATATCCCAAGACTTGAGTCTTGTGAACTTCATCACAATACCAGATGACATCTCTGTCACATCTGGATTCCCAGAATTCTCAGATAGAAGTCTTTTTGCTGGACCCACAGATGAAGTGGACCCACTCACAGAAGTTTGATTTGAGTGAGCCTTCCCTACAACTGAACTTGAAAGAGAATGGAATATCTATTCAGCCTCCAGATGTCCTCCCTCAGTCTGGTTACATGATGAACCATAGCTGCAGAGAGCTGGAAGGGACCTTAGAGGTCATGAAGTCCAGCCTGCTGTGCAGAGGCAGGACCAAGCAGACCTAAACCATTCCTAGCAGTAGTTTGTCTAACCTGTTCTTAAAAACCTCCAGTGATGGGGATTCCCCTGAAAGCTTTTTCCAGAGCTTAGCTTCCCTTATAGTTAAAAAGGTTTTCCTAATACCTAACCTACATCTCCCTTCTTGGGATTAAGCCCATTACTACTACTTCTACCTTCATTGGACATGGAGAACAATTGATTCTCCTCCTCTTTATAACAGCCCTTAACATATTTGAAGGGTTTCCTCTCAGTCTTCTTTTCTCAAGATTAAACAAGCCTTTTTTTTTTTTTTTTTTTTTTTTTTTTTTTTTTTTTT
>NW_020664489.1:5634081-5661287 GCF_002925995.2 Terrapene triunguis | reverse complement strand
ACGCCTTTCTTTGTAGGTAAAGTTTTCTAAACCTCCATTTTGGTTGCTTTCCTCTGGACTCTCCCCAGTTTGTCCACATCTTCTTTAAAGTGTGGTGCCCAGAATTGGGCACAGTACTCCAGCTGAGGCCTCACCAGTGCCAAGAGTGAGACAATTACCTCCCATGTCTTACATACGTCACTCCTATTAATAAACTCGAGAATTGTATTAGTCTTTTTTACATATTGTTAACTCATTCAATTTTTTGATTCACTATAACCCCCCAAAATTCCTTTCAGCACTAGTTCCCCTAGCCTGTTACACAACTACAAAATGTGGAATACTTGATTTTTCTTTCCTAAGTGAAGAACTTTGCACTTGTTTTTAACTGAATTTTATCTTGTTGATTTCAGACTAATTCTCCAATTTATCAAGACAGTTTTGAATTTTAATCCTGTCCTTCCTCCAAAGTGCTAGGAACCCCTCACAACTTGATGTTATCCGCAAATTTTATAAGCGGAGTCCACTCCTTTATCCAAGTCATTCATGAAAATATTGACTAATATTCCAGGATTGACCCCCACGAGACCCAACTAAATATACCATCCCAGTTTGACAGCGTTCCTTTGAGTATAATCTTTCAACCAGTTGGGCACTCCTCATAGTAATTCCATCTAGACCACATTTCCCTAGTTTGCTTATGAGACTGTCATATGGAACTGTGTCAAAAGTCTTACTGAAATCAAGATATATCATATCTACTACTCCCTGCCATCTACTAGGCTAGTAACCCTGTCAAAGAAGGAGATTAGATTGGTATGGCATGATTTATCCCTGACAAATCCATGCTGGCTATTCCTAATAACCCTATTACTAAAAATACAGCGTATTCTGGAGCACACAGGGAGATAACATCAGTCCTGCAGTGTCACACATCATATTTTTTATGATATAGACAATGTGGTAAGATTATGGATGGGAAATAAATGGCAAATAAAGCATTAACAGGAGTCTCAGGGTCTGATTAGCCCACTGGGTTATAGCTAGGGGTGGAGGTGGGGGGGGGGTGGAACAGCTCAGAACCAATTTTGTATCAACTTCAGCTGAGGAAGAAGAGGCTCCATAAAGATAGGCCGGACTCAAAGCAGAGGAGGGCGCTGGAGTCAGCAGGCTGCCAGAGAACCTGAAGAGGGCCTTGAGGAAGTTCTTCAGTAAGTGGGCTGAAATGAAGCCGCATGAGGCAACAGAACTCCAGGATTGGACTAGTAGAGTCTGCATAAGACATACTGAGAAACAGGAGAAAGAAAAAAGAAAAGAAAAGAAAAAAGTAGCCCAGGAACATGGCAAGGGATTGTAAGGAACAGTCCTTAACCGCCTCACACAGAGTCTATGGGCTGGAACCAAGAAGGGAGGGCTGGCCTAGGTTCCCGCTATATCACTGTCCAGCAAGACGGAAAAAATCACAGGCCTCTGGATTAAAAGACTGATAAGTATCAGATGGGGCTAAAGACTGGCATAAAGGCAATTAGACTCTTGGGTCTTTTTGTTTGGACTTTTTTGTTACCCAGAACAGGGACCAATCCTGAAGTGTGGCCAGAGGTCTGGGCCACCAAAGACAGACTACTGGAGAACCAGAACAGACAACAGGGGGCACCATAATGGAAGACCCCTGCAATAAGCAATGCCGTGTCCTAACTCAAGGGAGTGCTCCTATAGTAACCCGACCCTTACCCTGATGCAGCAGCACAGAATGCTGTCCTGGGGAGAGAGACAACCAATGAGAGGGCAGCTCGAGCTTGGAAGGGTGCCTGGAATCCAACCAAAGAAGGCAGTTGGAAAAAGCTGTTAGACAAGAAGGAGCCAAGGAGAAGAATCTAGATGCTGAGCTAATGGATGAACAGGAGCTGAGGGAGAAGGTGAGGTGATAAAATAAAAGTATAGGAGAATAAAAGTAGGGGACTGGGAAATGAGAAGGAGGAAAGAAGGAAATCCTCCAAGTTGGGAGAAGCAGAAAAAAAAAATAGACCTGGGTATATGAGCAGACACTATTAGAAAAGTGAAGTAGAGGAAAATAAAATGTACAGACATATCGGAGAGAGAGCATCAAGGTAAAAAACTGAAAGGTAATATAATTGGTGAAAAAGGGAATTGATCAAAAAGCTGTTTTAGATTAAAATAGATCCTGAAAACAGTAAATGAAAAGCCCACTCACAAAGGATCAAAAGTATAGGAACAGAGACAATGACTGAACATCTATTGAAGGAATACCAGTTCAAAAAGTGCCTAATGGACAAATGAGGGCCCACCAAGTGAAGATAAACTTGGTCAAAAGAGGTACAACCACAGGAGCCATCGAATCTAAAGAGCACATCAAGCTGAAGAGATGTAAAGAACTGGGCAAGAGTGGAGTTGTACTTACAGACAAAGAAAGAAAAAGTTGTTGAGTAATCTCTTGTTCTTGTTGATAACAATGCTTTTGGTATTAACTCCACAGAGTAAGGAAGAGTACAAATACAAGCTCGCAAAGGTTAACATGTTGGTAACCTAGAGTTTGTTATAAGTAGTAATACTTCGTAATGTTCTTTATGCTCCTGGTACAATTTCTGGGTTTTCCCTTATAAAGTTCTACAAAATTATAAATTATCCCTTTTGTCTTGGTTAGCCTCTGCCTTTCCTCACAGTTAGCATAGCCTGGACAGGTCACTGCACTTCACAGTGAGTTCTCCTACCCATTACAACCTTGTATTTATTAATAAGCAAGAAGCTGAAGACCTACTGTTTTTCTGTTTTGGATCAAGCAAGGTAGCTGTGTGCTGATTGCACTGGACTGTATGTAGCTATCTAGTTACACAAAAATTCTGAATGTATTTGTGCATTAAGAAACCAAATTCGATTAAGCACTTTGGGAATAATTACCGTAAGGGAAAGTAGGATGGACAGACTTTTTTTTTTTTTTTTAAAAAAAATTTTCCCCCTCTGGCTCCAAATTGTATGAAAAATAAAGCAGGTGTTAAGAATGCAAGTTTACCTTTTTAGTGCTTGTGAATTTCTAATGCAAATTCCTTGTTCAAAATCAAACTCCATCTACATTAAAAAGGAGAGAGGTTATAGTAAAGTATTTCCCATCAGAAGGTGAAATCATGGTCCCTCTGAAGGGAAGTCTTTCCACTCATTTTAATGGAATCAGGATTTCACCTAAAGTAAATACTTGTCCTTTTCTCTGACCAGGGTCGTGTTTTAAAGAGATTACTATTTACATTAGTAACTAGACATTTAACAGCATAGTTTCCAGACAACAGTGACCTTAAAACTCTATAGCAGTTAAATTACTACTCATGAAAGAGGTTTTTTCCATTGTTTGTTCACTCTTTATTGGGATTTCATAGCAATATGCCTTCCAACATACTGTGTTAGAGGAATTGATTATGGTTGGGATTTTCAAAGGAGTCTAAGGGTGTCAGGCATCCAAATTCCACTGGAAGTCTGAGTTCAGTGCCCAATTCCCTTGAAACCCCAGCCTATTTATTTTTATATATTGTTACATATCAGTAGCATTCAGTTGCTGCCATTTTCTAAGTATACTATATATCGGGGTAGGCAACCTATGGCATGTGTGCTGAAGGCGGCACGTGAGCTGATTTTCAGTGGCACTCACACTGCCCAGGTCCTGGCCACCGGTCCAGGGGGCTCTGCATTTTAATTTAATTTTAAATGAAGCTTCTTAAACAATTTTAAAACCTTATTTACGTTACATACAATAGTTTAGTTATATAGAATAGACTTAGAGAAAGAGACCTTCTAAAAACGTTAAAATGTATTACTGGCACGCAAAACCTTAAATTAGAGTGAATAAATGAAGACTCGGCACACCACTTTTGAAAGGTTGCTGACCCATGCTATAGATAATACTATAAAAAAAGCTTTAATAAAAACCTTTTGAAGGGAGAAAAAGAGGTTACTTACCTTACAGTAACTAGAGTTCTTTGAGACGCTGATGCTTATGACCACACAGATCCCACTGTAGATGAAGGTGCCCCATGCACGCAAGCCTAGAATCTTTTAGGCGGCAGTATCCATTGGTGCTTTGTATGTACCCTTCATGTGCTCACTACACATTCTCCCAAGGGCATAAAGGGCAGAGTACCCCAACCATTTGATTAAAAAAACCCCTTGCATTATATGGAATTAATGGGATGCACAATTAGATTGAAAACTGCCTCACTGAAAAATCTTAAAATGTAGTTGTTAATGGGGAGATTTCAACGATCAGGTCCCACGAAGGGATTGGTGCTTGATCCAATGCACAATCTAGGTGAGGATAAGATATATGCTGATAAAGTTTGCACAAGACTGAGGAGGTAATAAATAACAAGAAGGATAAGTTACTGCTAGAGTGAGCTGAATCATCTAATTAAACAGCCACAATCCAACAAAATGCATTTTAATACAGCCAAATGCAAGAGAGTATACCTGAGACCCAAGAACACAGGTTATACCAACAGTTAGGGAAACTCTGTCTTGGAAAGCAGTCATTCAGAAGGACTTAGGAGGGGTCATCATAGATAGTACCTCAACAGGATCTCTCAGTGCACTGCTGTGGCAAAAAGAACTAATGCAATCCTTGGAAGTATAAAAAGGGATTATCGAATAGAAGTAGGGAAGTGATATTTCGTATCTACAGAGCACTGGTAAGACCACTGCTAAAATACTGAGTCTGGTTCTGGTGTCCATGCTTCGAGAAAGATGTGAAAATAGTGGAGAGAGTTCAAAAGAGGGCCACAAAAATGATTCATGGGCTGGAAGCCCAATGTATTTAACTCATTGAAGAGATGGAGCAGAGGTGACATGATTACTTTGTATAAGAACTTACACATGGAAAAGATATCAATAATGGGGGGCTTTTCAACCTGGCTGACAGAGGCATAGTAAGAACCAATGGCTGGAAGGTGAAGTTGGACAAATTCAACCTTGAAATGATTTCCTAACTATGAGGATAAACAAACACTGGAACAGCTTACTGAAGAGGTGGTGGACTCACCATTGCTTGGAGTCTTTAAAAGAAGGCTCTCTCTCAAGGATATACTTTAATCCAGCTTCTGGGAGAAATTTTACAGCCTGTGTGTATGGGACGGGCGGGGATGGCTGGATGGGCACAGTGATCCCTTCTGGCTTTGGAGTCTAAATCTATGAATCCCCTTCTGTTCGTCCCCTTCCTTCATGGGCCATAGAGAGTACAGGAAACTGCACTGCCTTCAGCATACTCAAGACACTTGCAGCTGTTCATTATTCAAAGACTATGATCCAATCTCATGCTTCAGGGGTTCAGCTGGTCACATACATTGGCCGTGTGTATTTTGTTGTCCCTCCCCCACCACACACACACCTTCCTCTGAAGCATCAGAGATTGGTCACAGATGGAGGGAACACTGGATGGAGTGGACCAGTGCTCTGACATGTTACAGAGAATCTTCTGTCTTAGATACCTGGCTGGTGTGTCATGCTCACATGGTCTGGGTCATACTGATTGCCAGATTTGGCATCAGGAAACGAATTTTCCCCCACATCAGAGTGCCAGGGACTCTGGATTTTTTTCCTTCCTCTGAAGTTTTGGGCATGGATTGCCTGCTAGGATCATCTGGGCATATCTCACTTAATCAATTCCCTGCCCCTGTAGGGGCCTCAGGCACTGGTGGCACCTTGCCATCTCTTGTTTCTCTGCTTGTGGCACACAATAGCTTAGACTCCCAAGGATTAAAATGTTCTAGTCAGCTCAAGTTATTGGCCTCAATATAGGGATACTGGATGAAATTTAAGTGACCTGTGAAATACACAGATGATCCAAGGTCCCTTCTGGCCTTAAACTCTATGAAACCACCACTCAGTTCCTTCACTAACACAGACATATAGGTAAAGGACTCCAAATCAGTGGGGAAGGAAGGCAAGTTGTGTGATCTGTGTGGACAAAAACCATCTTGAAAAACTCCAGTTACTGTAAGGTAAACAGCCTCTCTTTTTTGAGCGTTTGTTCACACAAATCCCACTGCAGGTGGCGGACTAGCAGTTACACCAAGGAGGTAAGTGAAGGGATCCTATCTAAATAACTAGGACCTCCCTGCCAAATTGGGCATCTGATCTAGAAGCTGACACAATGGAGTAGTGACTGGTAAGTGAGTATGAGTATGAGTAGCAGTCCTACAAATCAGAAATAGGGACTCCACTCCCCCAGTAGTGTGCCCTAACTCAACAAGTAAGGGGTAGTTTGTTCAGTGCATGAGATGTCAATAAAATCTAAAATCCATTTTAAGAATCTATTAAAGTCTTTCAAGGGGAAATAAAACACGCACATGACTCAAGACTAAAAGGGGACCATCCACCAACATGAAGACTTTAGCACCCGTGGAGGAACTTCTATCAGTAAATCCATGCTGCATCTGGTTGGATGATAAACTGATCTCAACCTTCCCTGAAGAGGATGGAAGCGCAGTCTTGCATGTGCCAAATTACTTGTTTCATTTTTCACCAAAAACTGGACATCTAACACAGTGAATGCCAGTGAAAATGAGGGAGGATCAGAAACAGGAAAAAAACAAGTTAAAATTACTGAGACAAGTTAGAGGTCTTCAAGTCACCAGGGCCTGATCAAATACATTCAAGAATACTCAAGGAGCTGACTGAGGAGATATCTAAGACATTAGCTATTTGAAAAGTCACGGAAGACCGGAGAGATTCCAGAGAACTGGAAAAGGGCAAATATAGTGCCAACCTATAAAAAGGGAAATAAAGGCAACCCGGGGAATTACAGACCAGTCAGCTTAACTTCAGTACCTGGAAAGATAATGGAGCAAATAAATAAGCAATCAATTTGCAAACATCTAGAAGATAATAAGTAACAGCATGGATTTGTAATGAACAAATTGCGTCAAACAAACCTAATAGCTTTCTTTGACAGGGTAACAAGCCTTGTAGAGGGGGGAGGGGAAAGAGAGGGAACAGTAGATGTGGTATAGCTTAACTTTAGTAAGGCTTTTGATACTGTCTCGCATGACGCTCTCATACAAACTAGGAAAATACAACCTAGATGGAGCTACTATATGGTGGGTGCATAAGCGGCTGGAAAACCATTCCCAGAAAGTAGTCATCAGTGGTACAGTGTTAAGCTGTAAGGGCTTATCAAGTGGGATCCCACAGGGACCAGATCTGGGTCCGTTTCTGTTCAATATCTCTATCAATGAGTTAGATAATGGCGTAGAGAGTATACTAATAAAGTTTTCAGACAATACCGAGCTGGGAGAGGTTGCAAGTGCTTTGGAGGATAGGATTAAAATTCAAAATCATCTAGACAAACTGGAGAAATGGTCTGAAGTAAACAGGATGAAATTCAATAAGGACAAATACGAAGTACTCCACTTAGGAAGGAACAATCAGTTGCGCACATACAAAATGGGAAATGACTACCTAAGCAAGAGTACGACAAAAAGGGATCTGGGGGTCATAGTGGATCACAATCTAAATATGAGTCAACAGTGTAACACTGTTGCAAAAAAGGCAAAACTCATTCTAGGATGTATTAGCAGGATTGTTATAAGCAAGACGCGAGAAGTAATTCTTCCGCTCTACTCCACACTAATTAGGCCTCAACTGGAGTAGTGTGTCCAGTTCTGGGTGCCACATTTCAGGAAAGAGGTGGACAAATTGGAGAAAGCCCAGAGAAAAGCAACAAAAATTATTAAAGACCTAGAAAACATGATCTATGAGGGAAGACTGAATAAACTGGGTTGTTTAATCTGGAGAAGAGAAGACTGAGGGGAGACATGATCACAGTTTTTAAGTACATAAAAAGTTTGTTATAAGGAGGAGGGAGAAAAATTGTTCGCCTTAACCTCTGAGGATAGGATAAGAAGCAATGGTCTTAAATTACAGCAAGGGCGGTTTAGGTTGGTCATTAGGAAAAAACTTCCTGTCAGGATGGTTAAGCACTGGAATAAATTGCTTAGGGACGTTGTGGAATCTCCATCATTGGAGATTTTTAAGAGTAGGTTAGACAAATACCTGTCAGGGCAGTTTAGAGAATACTTAGTTCTGCCATGAGTGCACGGGACTGGACTAGATGACCTTGAGGTCCCTTCCAGTCCTACTATTATATGTGGAGTCACGCAAGCATAAGCTGCCAAACGACCCAGCAAGTTGAAGCAAACTTTCACTGAGGCTTTGGGCTAGGAATTTTAAATGATGATATTCATTCTGAGGAAGGTACGCTCTGGCTGACATGGTCCCACCTTGTCCCTGTTAACTCTATTTATTGAGTAGGGGTGAGAACGGACTTATCCAAATTGATCTTGAGACCCAAATGGGGGGAAGGGGGGAAAAGATGAAGGGTCCTGCAAACATCTCTTACAACTTGCTAATAAGCATGTCCCCACATAAACCAATTAGGACAGGGCATACATGAAGGTCTTGTCTCCTCAGGGCAGCTGCTACCGATGAAAGGCATTTGGTAAACACCCTAGGAACTGTTGAAAGGCCGAAAGGTAGGACTCTAAATCAGTAATCATGTCCCCTGAGCATGAAACACGGTAAACTTCCTGTGAGATGGATGGATTACCACAGTGGTTATCAACAACCGGTACGCGTACCCCTGGGGGCATGCAGAGGTCTTCCAGGGGGTATATCAACTCATCTAGATATTTGCCTAATTTTACAACAGGCTTCATAAAAAGCACTAATGAAGTCATTAAAACTAAAATTTCATACAAAATGAGAAAGTAAGCAATTTTTCAACAATAATGTGCTGTGTTTTTATTTCTGATTTTGTAAGCTAGCAGTTTTTAAGTGGAGGTGAAACTTGGGGTACACAAGACAAATCAGATTCCTGAAAGGGGTACAAGTAGTCTGGAAAGGTTGAGAACCACTGGATTATCACATGGAGCTAAGAGTCCTACAAGTCAAGAGCTGAAAGCCAGTTCATGGACATTAGAAAAGGAATTCCTGACAAAAGCGTTACCATTTTAAATTAGAAACAACAGATGAATTTGTTGTGAGATCTTTGAGAGGGACAGGAAAAGGGGATGCAGAGTTGGTACAGGCTGGAATTGAATTGAATATCCTTGCCAGATAACTTCTAAGACTTGGTAGTAACTGCAGCTCATGCATTCACAAAAAAAAATTAAAGAAAGGCAATTGCCAAAAGAGAGAAAAAAGGGTCAATGACTCCACAAACTGGTCCATGACTCTTGATCACTGCATCAAATCTGCAACCTTTGATCCAAAGACGAGTGTGCAGTGCCAGTAGATGAAGGTCTTTTCTTTTGGAAAGAAGGTCTCTTTTTGTAAAAATCACAAGTCCTTTGATAGTATGTCTATACAGCTGCAGGGAGATCTGTGTCTCAGGAAGGATGGAGGTTTAGACTGCTTTCTCCTCTGCAGGAAGTACAGCGGCCAAGAGACTAAAGGGTTACTTGAGTCCTTTGAAGAATGAAGCACCTAGTCGGTCTTAGAGTTGAAAGGTTCACGGCACTCAAAAGGAAGGTTTCTGACTGTGGTCTTTCAGAATTCCTGACAACTACAACCATGATGATCTGTGCATAGTTATTGTGGTAGCCACTGACCTAGCTGCAATGTCAGAAGCATCCAAAAAAGCCTCCAATGCAGTCCTTGCCACCAACTGGCCTTTCAGGGCTACTGCTTTGAACTTATCCCTGATGTCCCGAGGAAGCTTTTTACCCAACTTCTTGTCCGGACAAAGAATGTCATACTTAGCCAGAAGAGCCCAATAATTGGCCTTCTGAATCTCCCTAGAAGGTCCATCTTTTGGGGTCTTTATCCCCAAGTTTTGACATACAGACTGCTTGGATTTTCATAAGCAACCTCTACAACTAAAGACCCAGGGACAAGGTATATATAAAAGAATAGTCAAACCCATTTTGAGGAACCTGAAATTTGCAATCTGCTCTTTTAGATATGGCTGAAATATATGCGTGGGTCTACCACAAATCTTTAGCCAGCTGAAAGATATACTTGTTTGGCAAAGCCAAGCAGTCTTGGGAGCATGGATGCTGAACATACATAAATTGAGACTTTCCCTGAATTACTTCAAGGGATATGTCTAAGGCCTTAAAGGAATGTCAACGTAGGTTCTGAAAGGCCTTCAGATAGACTGTGGGAGGAGCAGATGTCATCTACATATGAAGATGAAGCAGCCAGACAAATGGGCTGGTCCTCATATTCCCCCACAAGATCTTCCTCATTATGAGCCTCTTATATGAATTCTTGGAAAAGCTCCTGGTTAGATGGTTATGTTGTCTTAAATCATTCTTAAGGAGGTGCTATATTCCTAGACCTGGATTTAGACAAATACAGAGTAGGAAAATGCTGAGGATTCCATGCTGACCAGTAAGGTCAGGACTGCACCCTGTATGAAAAAGGCATATGATGCCACAGTGGTGGACAGCAAAGTGACTAAGACCTCTCAGAAGTATGGGATCTATGATGAGAAAGGCTCCTTAGGTCTCTTTGAGGAACCAATCTAGAAAAAACAAGGAGATGCTGCTGGGATGTTGAAAATGATGGGAATGACTAGAAGAGGTGAAGGAGTCTCAGGGCCTCGACCACACCTTCAAAACTGTTGCTTCGGTGGGAATGCATGAGAGCAGCCCTTTGAGGACTGTGCTATATACATTTGGTAGGTCTCTGTCTTCAGCGCTGGGTGTCCTAGTGCCGATGAGGAGTATACTGCTGCATTCGGGATCAGGGAGGGAGTTGGTACTTTCCAGAGCATCTCTTCAGTACTGTCATGTAAATTCCAAAAGATTGGAGTGTAGCTCAAGAGTCCTTAAGGGAGTGCAGAGAATCGTCCGTACACTTAGAGAATAGGTTTAGAAGGTAAGTCCTCTACTGTGGTTTGTACCTCCTTAGTAAAGTCCCAGAGGTGGAGCCATGATGCACACCTCATAACTACAGCAGTCATGATGGATTGGGCAGCGGTGTATGCAAAGTCTAATGAGGCTTGCAGAGTTGTATGAGTTAGGAGGTGCCCTTCTGATATCAAGGACTGGAATTGTTCTTTCCTGGCCTCCAGTAGGTCCTGGGAGAGTTCCTCCAATTTGGAGTAGTTATACGTAGCCATAAGGGCTTCATAGATTGAGATTCTAAATTGGAGCGTGGCTGACGAATATGCTTTGCATCCAAAAAAGTCTAGGCATTTACAATCTCTGTCAGGATGGCTAGAATGAGATTGGAATTGACAGCCTCTCTTGTACCGCACTGACTACCAAAGAATTCGGGGGTGGGGTGCAAGAATAGAAATTCCGCATCCTTCGCCAGAACATAATATTTGCAGGTCAGAGGGATGGACGCAGGGGTCTGCCACAGCAACTTTGTGAGGGTCAAGAAGAGACTCGTTGATAGGTAGAGCGATCTTGGAGGAAGAGTATGTGTGGAAGATATCCAGTAGTTTACACTGCTGGTCCTTGACTTCCTCCAAAGGGATCTGTAGGGAGTCCGCAATACTGCAGAACACATCTTGAAAATGCCTGAAGTCATCAGCCAATGTAGGGGGTGGAGGCACGATAGCCTTGTCAAGTGAGGAGGAAAAATGTAATGTTGGTTGAGCCTTCTCTTCCTGTTCCTCCTCTTGTTCTTCCTCTTCAGATGGTACCAGCAGGGGTTCGACTTCCGGAGGGCAAGAAACCAATAGAGAAGGGAGAGGTGTAGGTTTCCGGCTTTGCTCTCTGGGAGGGTTCCCGAACTGTGCCCTGTACGTGGCCCAATACGTTCAGTTTGGAGGGAGTGGCACATAGGGTTGCATCCATGGTGGTCCCTGCCAAGAGTGGGGACCAGAGGTAGGCTGTGGATAGTGAGGATGAGCAGGCGTAATTTGTCTAGTAGATGAGGGAACAATAGAGCCTTCATCTTCCTCTTCTCCTCCTCCTCATCTCTGGGGAAGAAGGTGCCATCCTCGGCAGAGAGAGAGAGAGAGAGTGTATCGTGAGTCTGGAGAGGAGGGTGGAAGTGGAGGGAGGTCACATCGAAGGAGCGGAGACTCAGGAGTGTCAGATGCCAGCAGGTCTTTAGAGTAACTAAAATCTCATGGGGGGGGGAGGGGAAGCATCATTAGTGCTGGTGTAAGACACGATGCAAAAGGGAGGGCGTATGCCCAGAGGTGTTGGTAGATGGCTCCAGAGACTTGGTCGGTGCCAATGGCTTGGCCAGTGCCTTGGCCGGTGAAGAGATTTCATTGGTGTGGGAAAGGGTGCCGGTGCTTTAGCTTCTCAAGTCAGCCTGTCTTGTTCCCTAGAGTTGGGAAATGATGCTGAAGGCCATAGCCCAGTTAGGATCTTTAGACCATTTCTTTGTGTCGGTATCGGAGGCACTCGGACGGGCCCTAGAGCTGTGTGCCAGATGAGGTTGAGGCAACAGACCTTGACAGTGTTTTGGTGCGACGTGCCTCAGAATGTGAGGAGAGAGCCTGTTTCTTTTCATCTGAGCGAGAAAGGGATGACTCTCTGTTCACGCGACATGGAGATTGAGGATGGGCAGACAATCTGGCAGAGTATGGGGGCCTCTCCAGAGGAGTCTGGGCCTGGATCTCATGCCGGTCACAGCAATTTCTCCATGAGGAGAAGTTTTAATCTGATGTCCCGGTCCTTTCTGATTCTGGGTTTCAAGCCGAGGTAATGGGAACACTTTCGCGGGACGTGTCCCTCTCCCAGACAGTGGATGCACTGCAGGTGGCTGTTCGTTACTGGGAAGGCAACCCCACAACAAATGCACCTCTTAAACCCAGGGGATCCGGGCATAAGGGTGATGGAAAAAGGCTTCCCGGGCAGGAAGGGATGGGAGGAAACGAAAACCTAAACTATGAGAAAACTAGAGGTAAAGTTAAACAAAAACAGTTTTTCCTTTTGTTTGGAAGAAAATACTTACTACATTACACTAATAGATAAGGCACTAACTACTGAGGGAAAAGGAAAAATGGGCTCTGCTGCAGATTCCGTCCCAGACCAAAGGCGGTAGAGAAGGAACTGGGGGCGCTCGGATCCCCCTGTGCCGTATATATGCCCCACACCCAGTGGGGGAGGAGGGAGGCGTGCATGTGCGGTCCAACAGGCACTGCTGATGAAGATTTAGGTTCTCATGCGCATGGGGCACTGACATACCTACAAGTGAAGCACCCATAGGGACATCACTGGAAGTAGTAATAAAGGCAACCTGCTTTGAGAGAGGAATTGGTACCAAGCTCAACAATATCGATGTGGTCATCTCAGTAGATGGGGTCTCATTAGGATACAGTACTACAGATTCTTTGACAGATAGGACTGATGTCATTAGCACTCAAGAGGTGGCATTGGTCACCAAGGATGCAGTACTGAAGCAGAAGAACACGTTTCCACAGCCCCTGAAGACACATGATGCAGATCAGAATTGGAAGGAAGGAGCCAGTTTGAACCAGAGTGATGAGTCTTAGACTTCTAGGACAAATACCAGGGATAGTGACCATCAGCATCATCAGAAGATCTCTGCTTCTTCCTACCTTGGGCAGCAGAAGTCAATGACTGACCAGATATGGATAGAAGAGAAGGCTCAGCATGTTTTTCAGAAGCATGAGGTCTCTTAGAGCCAGAAGTCCTGTTAGTTCCCAGAGCAGTACGTCTGGTAGTCAGACCACTAGTAGAAATAAGCATTAAGGCAACAGATTGCTTTCAAAGAGGGACTTCAGACTCAGAACACTCCTGACTTTTCCAGCAGAAACATTTTTAAACAGGCATCATGAGCCTTCTGTGTGGGCTTAGAAAAAGGATTTTCAAATCGAATGTTTGCCCAAAATATACAATTCCCCTAAACAAAAAGAGAGACATAGTATGTCTATCACTTGCCAGCATACCTAATTTATAAGCAAGCAGATTTTTAAAGCCTAGAGACAGAGTTTCTGCCAGGAGACTTGCACCTCAGTACAAAGAGGAGTCAGATAAAAAAAAACAAAAACATTTTGGGGTTTTTATTTTGCCAACAGCTACTTAAAAGTCTAACTACAAGAACAACAAGTAACGAACTATCCTAACGCTAGGGAAACAGATGGATTCTATGCATTTCTGTCCTGCTATCAGGGATGGTAATAAGAAACTGAGAGGCAAGTGGGGATGCTCTGCACTTTATGCCTTGGGTTGGCAGGGAGGGTGTATGCGCAGCCTCAGACACTGTGAGCTAAGAGATTTTAGGCTCACATACATGGGACGCACATGCCTCCAGTGGAATCTCTGTGGACAAATGCTTGAAGAACACCACAGGTTCAGCACCCACAAGAGTGAGGGAGGAGGGCAAACAATTCTGCATTCATTTTACTTAGGATGTCAAGTGAAGTTTATCATCAATCCTCAAAATAAGTGGTACAAACTTTCCAATAAAATCAACACAGAATTTCTATAAATGTCTATAATTTCTATTTCTCTATGAAATTCTCACTGTTGATCTGAATACTAGCTTATTCATAAAGTGTTGTGAGTAGTGTCTTAGAATTAGCAGATTAAACTGACATGCTTTTGCAATTCATTTATACGAACCAGAAACAAAGCAATCCACAACTTGCCTTGCACTTTCAACATAAAATAGGCTTGTAAACTAGAATCAGTTTTTCCATGTGCTGTTAAAATTGACAGTTGAAATGTGTATAGTGAAAAGATTTTTAATGGAGCTGAGGGAGGGAAAAGGAGCATGTGTTTTAACCCCTCTCAACCAGAATACAGAGAATTTATAAGAGGTTTTAGCTTACAAGTTGTACTAATGATTCAAATCTTTGTGTGCAATATTGAATTACTTTTGGAGAAAGGAGGTCATACAGATCACAGTCTTCATCTCTTTCACTATGGCCAAGATGATTTTCTTGCGACTCTAAAAGGCAAGCATACCAAACTAAGAGTTAACACATACACCAATCACAGTTAATTGTAAACTAGATGACCACAGAGTAGCAAGGGTATCGTGCTGGCACTGCAGCACAATTGGATGTACCTCAGGGGTGACATTCTGGTCCTGAAATAAGGGGAGTTTTGCCACTGACTTCAATAGTGTCAAAATTTCACCCTAGATGTTTTGAAACTAGGAAGAAGAGGCCAGGCAAAATTAAGAAAATTTTCTGAACTCTAGAGAAGTCTTTTCAAATATACTCTTGTCTAATAATCATAGCAGCATCTAAGGCAACTGCATAGTAAATCACCTGACATTGGTGCTATATTGAGGGACAGGATTATTCCTGGGGAAAATCAGCACCAAAAATTTAAAAATTCTGCACACACTATTTGAAAATTCTGCAAAATTCTGATATTTGTCAAAATATAGTATAATCATGCCAGTTTCAATTATTTTGGTAATTTATTTCAAAATATCTGTCAACAAGTATGTCTGTAACAATACAGATAAAAAAAGATTCTGGTAAATTTTTTTGACAAATATATTCCTTATTAATACAGAACTTTGAGTAATTCATTTAAATTACAATACAGAACTATATTTCCTGACCTGTCAGAAGCAGGGCAAAGGCTTGGAGGAGTGAGGGGTAACAGAGGAGCTGAGGGAGAGGGAAGGAGCCTAGGAGTGAACTTTGGAGGGTGTTGGGTGTGGGTGGGAGGTTTTTTTTGTTTTGTTTTTTTTTCCAGGGAGTTGGGAAGCCTCCCCCATGCAGACCTTGGCTGACCCCAAGCCTCTCCCATTCAGTCAGGCACATCTGCCCCTGTCCCCGCAGGCCCCCTCCCCCATCCCCAGACTCAATGCTGTCACCCCATTAGGTCCTGAGCCCATGCCCCAGTCTGTCCCCCCACTAGCCATTCTGAACCTCAGTCTGTGACCCCCAAACAGCCCTGTGTGCCCCACTCTGTCCTAATCTGGCTCTGTGGGCAAGGTGTTGTGATGAACTACAACCCCCAGGGGACTTCTGCAGCAGTGGACGGCAGAATGTATTTTCTACGTGGGGAAAATACAAAATTATGTGGGACAGAGGAATTCTGCATGTCCGCAGATGCTCAGAATTCCCCCAGAAGTACAGGATGGAGAGAACAAAAGGAGTGTAAAAGTACAAAATAACCCACACTCAAAGTGCACGGAAATACTATAGAAGAAAATTAACTCTTGCATAATCTAACAGTATTCCTTCCACAAATTATACTACGTATTTAGCAACAACTCAAAGGTCATTCAGAAAAAAAATACATTAGGAAAAATGCCCAAATAGAGGAGTTTATTTTAAAAGCATGGCTGCTTAAAAAAAAATCCATGCATACATTTCAGTAGTAACAAGAAATATGCTGAAGAAGATCAATAATGGTGAGTGGCCTGAGTGGTTTCTATAGCTACTAGAGAATTAATAGATGAACTAACTGGTGATTGAACATGTCAGCATACTGTTGTCTTGGAAAAGTCTTTAAAAATAACCCTTATTTTACACATAGCATACTATGTACAAAATACTTAAACATGTATAATTATACAGCTCCACCCCGATATAACGCGACCCGATATAACACGAATTCGAATATAACGCGGTAAAGCAGTGCTCTGGGGGGGCGCATTCCAGCAGATCAAAGCAAGTTCGATACAATGTGGTTTCACCTATAACGCGGTAAATTTTTTGGCTCCCGAGGACAGCGTTATATCGGGGTAGAGGTGTACTTCAAAATACACGTTTTCCAGCTTTATTATGGAGCATTTCCCACCCACAAACCTCATTTCTGAGATGCCAGAAAATTTCACAGACAACTGCGTTTTCATGTCTAACTTTTCCTTCTCTTATTTTTATTAAATTTATTGTTTTTGCTTTCCATTGTCTTTAAATTAGTCAAATAATTTTAAAGTCAATGTGAAAGGTCTACGTTGAGACAGCACAATTCAAAATCTTAAAATCTGGATTCAAATTTAATTAGTAAAATATCCTATAATTGTTGCGTTTACAGGCGACAAGTTTTCCCAGTAGAAGAAAGAAAATAAATTGACACAGGTAGAATAAGCCCCAGTGATAGCCCCCTCTCTCCCAAGAATAGCTGGTAACTAACCACATGTACAGGACATCTAGAAAGCACCAAAAATAAAAGCCAAGAGCAAAAAGTCTTACCTTCTGAATTGATGTCCTCTTTCAACATATGACATAAATAATTGTTTCCTCTGTTTGATCTGGTGGGGTTGTCCTGTAAAGTCTGAAGACTTTGCCTTCAGTGTAAAAATATTTTTCAAGTGTTTTTTTTTTTTTTAAAAAGACCTTAAACTATGCACAAATACTCCCCCCCACGATTCAAAGCTCCTATATATTCTAGGTTCATTTTAACTGACCCATCATCACTCAAATATATACTTTAATACATTCTTTGCAGGCAATATAATGTTTCATTTTAGCCATGTTGAGTCCTGAGACTATTATTAACTAGCAATATCTACCGGGTAAAATCTTTATCCTATTGAAATCAATGGGAGTTTTGCCATTAACTTTAATAGGGCCAGGATTTCAACTATTGTGTACCATGCAAACCCTGGTATACAATACATACATTCTTACTTCATAGTGACAACACTCTTAATATACATTTATATTATCAATGTAATTCTTTGAAAGCCCGGGCCAAACTTTAATTGGCCAAATTAAAAACCCAAAAGACTGAACTCAAAGAGCAAATACTATAGAGCTTCATCTACAGCACCATTAGTAAGAACTACATAAGATTTGTTACAGTATTAAATAGAAACTCTCCACTGCCAAGTTAAAAACCCCTTTCCAAGCAAATAATGTCAGATATATCTTACATTAGCCACATTTGTTGTTCTTACCAGGAATCTAATGAAAAAGGTTTATAATAAAGAATTATCAAATTTTATATATATTCACCGCCATTCTCTAATTAAATTGTAAGATATACTTCAATATAAATTTAATTTTAAAAAATGGAGTAATCTTAAGATTTACATAACACATACTTTGCAGCCTGCAGTTTTCTTGTATAAAGTTCTTCTTCCACATAGTCATCCACTGGGTAGAAACCTTGGTTTGTATTTACAGTGGTAACAGCCTTTCAAGTCAAACAATAAAACTGCTTTAACATTTATGTTGTACAATTATGCACTTTACACTTTTTTTAAAAATCCAACTTTATATTTTATCTGGTATTGGCTAAAACTCATTTTGGGCCTTTCATAGCGATCTGGCTATCAAGTTCTACTACATACATACATTCTGTCTGGGGACTGGTCCTGCTTTGAGCAGGGGGTTGGACTAGATGACCTCCTGAGGTCCCTTCCAACCCTGATATTCTATGATTCTATACACACACACACATATATTGTGAATGAGTCAAGATTGTTAGTCTAAATGTCTTAACCATTCAATAGCTGAGGGAAGGGCACTATGTGAGTCCACGAGAGAACCAAGCATCCCTTGCCAATGCGTGCAGCCTGCAAGTGCATGGCCTACATCTTCTAACTGGCCATAGTGGCAAAAGGGAGCACGGAGCCATGAAGATCCCACTTAGTAATAAGCAGCAAATCTGATCACTCCACTGAAGCAACTGAGTTATACCAAAGAGGGTATGGAACATCAAAACCGAAAGTTTGATCTATTGGTTCTGTCACATGATAGGAATTTTACCTGCATTTTGAGCTTTTACTGAAAGTTTATGTTACGTGAATGTGCACACTATAGCTAGGTACGGTACTGAAACAGATGCAGCTACCACGAAAGCTTATGCCCAAATAAATTTGTTAGTCTCTAAGGTGCCACAAGGACTCCTCGTTGTTTTTAGTGATAAAGCAGTGTGTTTATTTCAGTGTGACTTGGTCATTTTTCTGGAATAAAAGGAAGTTAAATAGTCCACGATAGGTTAGACTAACACCTGCCAGGGATGCTCTAGATAATACTTAGTCCTGCCAGGAATGCAGGGGACTGGACTAGATGACCTCTCAAGGTTCCTTCCTGTCCTACGATTTTCTGATTATGAAGAATTTAAAAGCACACATGTTACCTATAGTTCCCATAACAAAACAGCTTGGCTTTAATCCCACTTGGAGGTATAAGTAACAGCATATAGTAAATGTATAGTGTTATTACAAGAGAAATTAGTTACAGTTACTAGGTAAATATATTTAAACACAAGTCAGGAAATTCAAAGGTATCAACCATAATTTTTACTTAGTGCAGTGTTTATTTAGTACTAAATAAACTTATTTTCAAAAGGTTATACCATGGTTGAAGAAAAAACACTCACTTTTGTTATACAAGATCACAGATTAAAAAAAGTCCACTCAGCTGTTTCAAGTTTTGTAAAAAACAAACATTTCTTCCCCCAAGTACGCTACCGTACATTATGAACCAATTACTGCACAAGTTATTCTAGTTGTTTAGTAGTTTGAAAAAAATTCCAATTGTTCAAGATATTTGTGTGGCTAGTTTGTGGAGGTGAAAAAATTTAAGAGTCTTAGATACACAGGTAGATAACAGAATTTTTGAGAATTATAAAGATCTAAGAGAGTCTATTGAGTAACACACATACAGGTTGAACCTCGCTAATCCGGCACGCCCTGGTTCGGCAACATCCATGGTCCAGCATAGGAGCACCCAGGGGAAAAATTAGTGGGTGTGGAGCATCCACCAGCGCCACGGTCCCCCCTCACCGTTCGCGCACCGGCGGCCCCATGCTTACCAACTCCTCCTCCTCCCTCCCTGGGACCAGCATCGGTGCTTTTGGGAAGGCATTGGGGGACTAGTAACATTTGAGTGGAGCTAGCCTGAGCCTAGATGATAGTGGTTGTTTCAACAGCTAACTTGAGCTTTATATCCCAATGGGTTAGACAACTCATATTAAAAGCACATCACAGTCCAGTTAAAGGTTTGAGTGGGGACCAGACTAGAGTAGGGCAACGTTCAAGTTATAACTTGAGTCAGCTCTGCTGTGAAGAGAAGCCCTTAAAGTTAATTGAATATATACATTCATTATTAGGGATGCGATTCTGTCATGGAGGTCATGGAGCAGCAGCGAGCCCCGGGGCCACCAGAGCAGCACTCTGACTGCTAGCCCCCCACTCTGGGTATTTTAATAAAGGTCAGGAACAGATTGCGGGCTTCCATGAATGTTTATTGCCCACAACCTGTCCCTGACTTTTACTAAAAATACCCGTGACAGAATCTTAACCTTATTTATCATATGTTAAGCTAGCTTAAAAAAAAAAAAAAAAAACACTAGCGAGAATGACTTTTTGTACCAGATTTAAAAAACACCCAAACACCTTAGTAATTAAAATAGTATACAAGAATGGTATCTCAGATAACACTAACAAGATTAGTTTTTGTCTTCTTCACATTATCTGAAAGCTCCCATTAGTTGCTTAATACTATATTTCAAATTGCAAATAATTCTACAACGGACCTTGACATGTTTGTGGAACAAAAACTTACCTCACAGTCAACACACACTATTATACTTGACTCCTGTGTTACCGATAAACACAATTCACAAAAGATATGTCCACACTGTAATGCATGGTGACGCGCTCCTGATGAAATCAAGTCTATAAGTAAAAGTTAGCAAAATCCAGATTAACTGCTTGAGTCTTTTACAGTTACCAACATTAAAAAAGTGACTGTTGCCATATTTAAATTAGAGTATAGCTACACAATCTTGCAAAAGCATTGGTCTTGCTGATGAAGTAATCCAGTAGCATTTTCAGGACAACCTTACAGTTTCAGAGAGAAAAGGTGGAGGAGGTAATATCTTTCATTGGATCAACTTCTGTGGTGAGACACAAGCTTTCAAGATTACAAAGAGCTCTTCTTCAGGTCTCTCTAATATCCTGGGACCAACGTAGGTACAACAACACTGTACACAATGTTATAGTTTCAGGCATTTATAAAACTTATCAAAAATAATGGTACTCCAAGGAAAAGCCAGGTGCACAGAAAGAGCTGTGCCTCCCATAGTTTAGCAGTAACAACAGCAGTTTCCCCATCTTTGCAATTTTCTCTAAGGGTACGTCTAGACTACCCGCCGAATCGGTGGGTAGTAATCAATCTATCGGGGATCGATATATCGTGTCTCCTCTAGACACGATATATCGATCCCCGAACGCGCTTCCGTCGACTCCGGAACTCCACCAGGGCGAGCGGCGGTAGCGGAGTTGACAGGGTAGCCGCGGCCGTAGATCCTGCGCCATGAGGACCCGAGGTAAGTCGAAATAAGATGCGTCAACTTCAGCTACGCTATTCTCGTAGCTGAAGTTACGTATCTTACATCAACCTCCCCCACACACTGTAGACCAGCCCTAAGGCTCAACAAAAAACACAGTGAAACTGACTAGGCTCCAGTCAGTTGCTGATGTACTAAAGTTCGGTGATCACTGAATTGTACAGAAAGGGAATTTTACAAATACAGGGATATCCCAGGGGAAAAGCAGCAATAACTATAACAACACAAGCATTAAAAGTATCTGTTTAGCTAGTACCTGTAAAACTACTGATTTAAGCTAAACAGACATAAGCCAAGTTTATACTAGCGTAAAAAGATTATCCACACACATAATTGCACCAGTTTAGCTAACTCAGCATAAAATCGCTCTAGTAATTGAAGTGGCACACAAGTTTGTGTATGATCTAGGTCTAAAAATATTATCCCTTTGTTCTCAGAATTGTTTTGGACTCTGAATACACGAGTTTCTTTTTGGAGAGACTGTTTCAAACCCTTCACTTTTAACATGAAAAAAAAAAAGGCCATTCTACTGCAGATTGTAAAAGCCTAACTGAAACAATACACAGCTAGTGTCTATTAAAGTCATTACATTCAGCACTGTAAGCTAGATATTACATATTTTCTCCCATAGGTGCCGACTTCAGGGGCTCAAGCACCCACAGAGAAAAAATAGGGGTGCTCAGCACACGGCCTGGACTGGACTGCTACTCTGATGGCTCTGGGGCTGGCCACCAAACAGCTCTTCAGCCACTGGCCCTGTGCCCCCATCAGCTCTTCAGTGGACCAGCTGTTGAGTGGGGCTGCCCTGCCACTCACTCTTCTCTGCCCCATCCTCCCCTCACTGCCCTTAAGGCAGGCGGGGGCAGAAAGGAACAAGCAGCGGGTAGGAGGCATTCAGGGGTGGAAGTGGAGTAGGGCAGGAAGAGGTGGAGTGGGGGTGGGACCTCAGGGGACAGACAGAGGCAGTGTGGGGTACTCACTAGCAAAACCAAAAGTCAGCTCAGTGCCTATGTTTTCTTCTGTACCCCTGCATTTGGACATGAATGGTATTCACATACCATAACGATGCACATTTCTAAAGTGCCTAAAATGAACAGGACGGGGGGGAGGTCCACCATCACACAAATACATACTTGCTCTTATGTCCATTATAAGTACTCAGGAGACCAAATACAGATATGCTTTCTCCCAACTCCAGATTTTGTTTCTTTTTAGTGACCTTCATCCATTTGCACCCCCGGCCAATGCTGACAATATTGTCTGGGGGCAGCGGGACCAGGCTCTCAGGGTAGGTGGGACTCTGGCCTGATCACATGCCCGTTCACAGGGCAGAGTTGATCACTCGAGGCCGGATTGTGCCCCCCCAGCACAGGAGCGCCCTGTACTAGCAAATGCGTGCAGTAGAAGGCCCAGGGCTGACGGGCAGCGGGAGGGACACGCCAGGCCACAAGCTGCGGCATCTCCCGGAGCCCCTCCCAGTAGCACCGCTACCCTCGGGCGAGGGGAAGCTTATGAGCCCGGCACGAGGGAGACGCCAGGGCCGAGGAACCGCAGCAGGGGGAGGCCCAGCGTCGTGCGGGGAAAGGGGGTCTCTCAGGGGCCCGCGCCGGGCAGCGCAGACTCGTTGGCACCGCACCGAGGCCTCTCCCGCCAACGGCTGAAGGAGCCGCGGGGGAGGGGGCAGGGCAGCCCCGCGCTCCCCGCCCTGGGTCCGGCTAACTGAACGGAGACATGAGCCGAATTGGCCCGCGCGCGGCCGCAGAGGCCCGAGGGCGAGCCGTTGGGACCCGCCTCTCAGGGTGCAGGGGAAAGGCCCAGGCCCGCAGCGTTCGGACCCCTCTCACCATGGGAGACAATTGTTCCGCGTCGCGAACACCCGACGCACAGCAGCGCCCGGGGCCGCTGCCCTTGGAGCTCCTCCTGCGCCGCAGCCATCTCGCGCCTTCCCACCGGCAGCACGCGGACCCGGGCAACTGCCAGCACGGCACGTGCCCTCAGCCACCAGCCAATAGCAGCCGCCCTCCCTTCGCTCAGCAGCCAATCATCGCGTGGTGGACGGGGCGCGGAGCGAGGCCTCCCTGTTACTAGGTAGGGAAACCACCAAGTGGGCTCTGGGGAAGTACTGGGGTCAGGTTATTCAGCAGGCCCAGGGGGGTGGTCAGCAATAGAACCTGGACTTCTGAGTCAGTTGAAGGGACTGGCACCAATGTTATAAAGTCTATTTTTTAAGATACAAGTGTTTTCTTTGGTTAGAACAGATCAAGTAATATTTATGGGTTGAATAAATTATTCAATGTCGTTTCTGTAGTGTTCCCCCTGCTCTTATTTTGTTTTTGATTAGCATGGACTTGAATCCCTTAGGTTTCTGTTTCAAGTCAACTAAAACAAAACAGTCAAACCCATCAAATGTCTCCTGGCTTCCATGACAAAGCCAGCAAAAGTGGCAAGTTTACATGTGGTTTTTATGCAAATCCATAAGCCAGCCCAGGTTTACTGGAAACTGAGGACAGGTCTACACTTAAAACACTGCTGTGCGCCACTGTAGCACATCAGTGAAGATGCTACTATGCCAGCGGGAGAGCTTCTCCCATCAGCATAATCAATCCACCTCCATGAGAGGCAATAGCTAGGTTGACAGGAGAAGCATTCCTGTCCACATAGTGCTGTCTAGACTGGGGGTTAGGTCAGTATAACTGCATCACTCAGGGGTCAGGATTTTTCACACCCCGTAGCGACATAATTATACCAATATACGTTTATAGTGTAGACCTGGCCTGAGTTAAGGTTGTTTATTATTACTGATGAGTTTGCCTTGATGGCCTGTTCTGCTTAGCAACCAGCGAGGCCTACTGAAAAATATACTAGCTGAAACAGTCAGGCGCTTGGTTGCTTGACCTTGCTAGATAAGAAAATGCTTGCAGAGGCTGGGAGAAATGCTTGCAGACACTTTTTGAAGTAACTTGTATTTCTTTGTCTAACCATGAAGCTTATCAAAACATAACAGTTGTTCTTTGTTCCTCTCTTGTATGCTGGGAAAATACAGCTGGGAAAATATAGTGATGATGTGACGTAAGTGATGACGCGGCGAAGTGGCTAATAAAGATAGTTTGCATCTGCAGAGGGGAGGGGGCTGGTTCTATGGAGACGGATAGTAGTTCTCTATTGTATTGCATGCCTACAATAAAGAGCTTGATAGTTGGATCTTTGCTGGTCGTTGCCTGTCTCTTTGCGGTCGGACAACGAAACCTGAGCCGTCCGGGATAAAAGAAATCCCCGACATTACTAAATTTACATAGCCCAGAATAAGACTATCTTCCTACCCCAAATTCATAATTGGAGAATATAAATATATGGCTTGAGCCTGCTATTTGAGTAGGGCTGTAGGATGTGGCACGGACAAAGTTCAGTCCATGAGGTGGGTCTGCAAACTTTGCATAGCTATATATTAGGTTTTTGTAACTGGAATATTAATATTTCAGTGAGTGGGGCAAATACCAAAACTGTATTTTGAGGGGGGAGCTGAAGGAGTCGATGGCAGTCCTTACTGCACAAGCACAGGGAGAGTATTCCAGGCACAGGGGTAGTGTGGAAGGAAGCATACAGATAGGAGTGAGAGGATACGAAGACCAAACCCATGATTAACCTGATCTGAGTTTAATGGAGTGAAATACTTACTCCATTGAAGTCATTTGTAAAACTCTCATTGGAGCTAGGATTTCACCCAGGGTATGTAACAAAATCCCAAACTAGGCAAATTTCAGTTGGTTTTGGTTATATTTTACAGTAATGCCTATAGGCCTCAATTGGGATTAGGGTCCCATTGTTGTGCTGTATATACAAAGACATGATCCCCACCAAAAAAATAATTACAGTACAATAACAGTTTTGCACAAGTCTAAGCATGTAACAGTCATTGTTTAAGTGGTAGTTGCATGACTGTGCTGTGAAGGGCACACATTTTCCAATGTCCCTAGGATAGCAACAACCCTAAAGCTGTTTCTGCTTGTAGAAGTAGATGCTAGGTTGTATTGCTTCTGTGACAATCAACTCTTTGGTGAGGGGTGTGCCTATATTTGCTTATTGTCTGGGCTTCAGATATATTCTATAGATGAACAAGTTTAAATATAAACAACTTCATATATTAGATTCCATTTTACTGCCTATTAATTTATTCAAATGTATGAAAGTATCTATAGGTGCATATCCTATGCCTATTCCACAAATTAAGATGAAAAATATGATAAAGGACTTGTAACAGCATGAGCTGCCACTTTAATAGTCTGGTAGGGGGACAGGGAGCAGCTGACCCTACCCCAGAAAGAAGCCCAGCAGACAGGTGCTGGGAATCAGCTGACACAGTTGATTAGCACCTCCTGAGTGGCACACACTCTCAGTTAGAATATAAAGAAGAGCTCAGGCATTGGGGGGTGGGGAGTGAGTGAAAAGAGGGTATTTTCTGGTAAATAGAACAGATGGCAGATCCTGTGAGGCCCCTATCAGGTTGGAAAGTGCTATACCTGGTAGCTACTGGAGACTAGAGAACCTGAGTCTGAACCTGTAACCAGACAGTTGTTAGTGTTGCTTTTTGTATGCTTTCTTTGCTTTGTTTGGGAAGATGGCAAACAGAGCAATGAAAGGGACAGAAACCTAACTTTGGTGTAGCTAGTTGTCTGTCCATCCCTGGCTACAGGACTATATATAAATATGCACCAACACTTCATCCATTAGTACATTCCCTCCCCAAAAGCCTGAGGGGGGAAAATGGTAACATATTTTATAATTTCAACAAAAACTAATAGTATTCTCCTACAGATTTATCTAGAACCATTTTATACATGTAATTTGCTATTTAAAGAGCATGTAAGCTGTGCATTGCTAAGTGTTTTTTTTTTGTAAAATATAGATAAATGCTTAAAAAAAAAGCCTTCTAAACTATAGCCACAAGATGGTAGCATGGATTAACTGTAGTTAGGTTCACTCTCAGTATCTTCACTGCAAAGAGAAGGTGTAATTATAGCACTGTGAGTAACCATACCAATGCTAATTTTAGCCAGACCAGGTAACCCTAGCAGTGAAGAAGGGGCAGCATAGTAGTAGCCAGAGTCCCTGTCATGCTTGTTTTCGGGCAGCTACCCAGAGTACAAGCCTGTGCCACTGCATCTTCACTACTATTGTTACCTGTGCTAGCTAGATACATTCACTTTTGCACTGAAGACATACCCCCTGACTAATACAGGTCCTACTTGCTTTTATTCACGTGAGCTTCATCGGCCTTTTCTGTACTGGAAAATGTGCTGTGTTACAAACACGAAGTTAAATACAATTTTGTCCTTAGTAGGGACAAGATACTCTCTATTTCAAATTGACCCCATGGATGAGAGTGCATGTTATGGGGTAGTATGCCCCTTAAGGGTAGTGGGGTCTAGTGGTCAGCTCACCCTGTCACATGGCATGGCCATTTAAGAGTCTGAAAGGGCCAATTATATGTACAAGGACCTGGGAGATATTCAGAGTGAGGAAGTGGTTCCAAGGGTGAGAAGTGTTTGGAAGGAAATCCCATTACTGTTTCTTTAAGAGCCAGGGGCCAGGAGTCCAATAGTGGCTCCCCTCTCCCCACAGCCAACTGGGAATGAGCTGGGAGAAGGGGACCAGCACAAAGGTTGCATGCTCTCTCAGCCACCAGGAGATATCAGCAGGGAAAGGCTAGCCTGTTGAGGACCCTGAAGTCTGATGGCTAATTAGGGAGAAGCTGGCAAAGGCCCTACAGCTGGCTAATCCTGAATTCAGCTCCAGGGAAGAGAGCTGGGGAGACTCCTGCTTAAGGAGAAAGTGAGGGACTAATTAATATAATCCAGTTCCAAGAGAAGAACTGGAAATTCTTGCTTAAGTAAGCACTGAAAGGAGTAACCCAAAGAAGGAAGCAGGAAGGGTTCCAGCATGGGCAGTGGGTATAATAGGCCAGAGAAAGTTCTGCCTCCCCCGGCACTGCCACAGCCGCCGGACCCCCAGTTGCGGGGTTTG